>NW_026561888.1:0-32243 GCF_028858705.1 Grus americana
TTCATTACCTGTTACCTTGATTACAAACTAATTATTCCAAGCTAATCATTCTGTAGTTTCTGTCTCACGGCCTCTATGCCACCATTACATTTTCCCCTTTTTGGAAGTTTTCCTTCCAGGCCTTGAGTAGCTTTCTGGTTAGCATAATTTTCTTAGAGCTAAGCTTCTATATTTTCTACAGTTCCCTCCTTTGGTTTTTTTTTGCATCCCTGCAATTATTTATGCCTCCAAGCTCCTTGCAATTTTGCTATTATACTAGAAAGACAGGTTATAGAACATGGAAAAATCACTGTTATACATACGATCCCTTGATACCAAGAAGCATGATTTTGCAATTGCATTAAAAAAAAAAATAAATTTGCAGGCACAACGAATACTGAGTTCCCTGTTCATCTCCATCCAGAAGGCTCGTTTTCACTGGAATATAAGTTCCAGTACCGCTAAAACTCTCCCAAATAAAACTCTCTGCTGGAGATGCACTCACTGGTTGCCTCGGTGTGTTTCTAATGTCCCAAAGTAGTAAATTTAGCGCTTCTGGCCACTTCAAGCCAGTTTGTTTACAGGTTTTTAGCTAATTTTGGCTTTGATGGCCCTAGTCATCCTTTCTACTTGCCCTGATGATTGTGGGTGATAAGGTGTGTGCAATTGCATCTTGATGTTTCATGAATGCTAAATTTGCACTAAAATTGCGGCAGAGAAATGTGCTCCTCTGTCCGAGTCAATTATTCAGGAACTCCTCCGTACGAGTATTCTCTTTTTCAACAGAGTTTAAGCACCGCTTTTGAGTGGTTCTTTCGAGTTGGGAAAGCCTCCACCCAGCCGTAGAGATATTAGCTTGTACAGGCTGCCCATCGACGTGCTGGTAGCTGGGGATGGACGTTGGCAACACCAAGGGGGGCTGGGGCCACCGCTATACCCTGTTCGCCAGTGCCACCGGATTCCCCGGGCATGGAGCTACTGCCTTGGGTGCCGTTTTTTCCTGGACCCCCCTGTGCTCCCTCCCCCTCCCACACAGGCACGGAGCCGTTCTGGAGAAACAGCTTTTAATGGACAAAACACAAGAGAAAAGGTCCCATCAAAGCTACTCTAAACCCCCCTCCCCCCCACCCCCCCCCCCCCAAATACACCACCCCCCCTCCTCCCCCATCCCCCACTCCCCCCACCTTCCACCTCATCCCTACTCAGGCTCTACTTCCCCCCCTGCCACCCCCGTGCTGCCTGCCAGACCCTGCGCTTGCTGGCCGGCTTTGGCAAGGCGCTCTGCCCCCGCTTCTTGCCCCGCTTCTCGCAGACGGCAGCCTGGGACGGTGGCAGGGCCATCCCCGCAGCCCCCCACGGCTCCTGGGCTCCATCCCCATGGTGTAGAAACTCTTCCATGCTCAGGATGGTCGGTGATCTCAGGGACGCTGTAGTCGGGGGTGAGCAGCTCCTCGGGCAGGGAGAGCGAGGCAAAGTGGCAGTGGGGGGTGGCTGTGCCGGTGCCACCAAGCTCCCCAGGCCCAGGGCTGCTGCCGAAACCATCCTGGCTGACCCCCACCGTGTCCAGGAGCAACCAAAGAGCCTTAGGGCCTCTTCGAGTGGCACCTCCTCGGACACAGTGAGGTCGCCTGCCAGGTCCCCAAGGGCTTGGTTGTTGGGTGCAGCAGAAGGGCAGGAGGGGTCGTAGCTGCCCAGTGGGATGTTTCCTTCCCCCATGTGCCTCCGCAGTGGTGGCCATGCCGTCGATAGTGAGCTGGGCAGGCTGCTCCTCGACGTGCTGGTAGGCGGCGCTGGATGTTGGTAACACAGGGGAGGCAAGGGCCACCGTGCTCCCCTCTCTGCCCAAGCCACCATGGTCCCCATGCATCAGGTGACTGCCGGCATCCTCCTGGGTGGCCTCCACCCCATCCAGGGTGCAACCCAAGAGGCTTAGGGCCTCTTTGAGAAGCTCCTCATCGGACACGTCAAGGTCTCCTCCTGCCAGGTCCTCCAGGGCCTGGCTGGGGGAGTCATGGCTGCCCGGGGGGATGTTGGTGTCCGGGTGTGCCCCCACAGGAGGTGCGTGCCGCAGGTGTTGGTCTGGGCAGGCTGCCCCTCGATGTGCTGGCAGCCAGGGTTGGACGTCGGCAACACCAGGGGGCTGGGCCACCACTCTTTCCCTCTGCACGGGTGCCACAGGAGTCCCCAGGCATGGGGCTGCTGCCAGGAACATCCTGACTGGTCCCCACCGCATCCAAGGAGACAAAAAGAGCCTTAGGGCCTCTTGGAGAAGCTCCTCCTCAGAGACTTCCAAGTCTCCATCCAGGTCCCCAGGGGCTTGGCTGTGGGGGCCAGCAGAGGGGCTGGGGGGTTGTCACGGCCTGGGGGGATGTTGGTGCCCGGGTGTGCCCGCGCAGGGGTGGCCGTGCCAGAGCTGTTGATGTGGGCAGGCTGCCCCTGGATGTGCCGGTAGCCAGGGATGGACGTCGGCAGGGCTGGGGGGGCTGGGGCCTCTGCTCTCCCCTGATAGTTTTGGGTGTGAGGTGTGTCGGCTGTCCCTGCGGGGTCAGAGGGGCTGCCCAGGCTGGGAGGGTCCTGCAGCCCCTGGGGCCCCCCCACAGGGCAGCAGCCGGCAGAGAAGCGGTGCCATGGCTGAGCGTGGAGCTGGCCGGGGCAGGCAGGTTGGTGACCGTCCACTCGATGTGGAAGACCTGGGGGTCGAAGAAGCAGCCGCATGGAGCCCTCTGCAGACCTGTGTGGGTGAGAGGGAGCCGTGCTGGGCCAGGGGTTGGGGCCCTCCAAGGACAGCCACCGAGCTGGCCCCGATGGCCCCATCCCCCAGCTCTGTGCTGGGCACGTGGGGAGCTTGTGTCCGGGGTGCTCCGCGCGGGGTGAGCTGCTGTGCTGGTGGGACAGGGTTGCAAAGCAGGGAGGAGACTGGCTTCTAGGAGGTGAAGCGGGAGAGATGGCCCCAAGCATTGGGGAAATTCTCTGGGACTTTGGATTTCCTGGGCCCGCATCAGCCAGGCGAGAGCAGGGACGCTTGCCTGGGCTTGCTGAAGCCCTGTGCCAAAAGTGCCCTGGGGACAGGGCTGATGGGGATGCTGGGCGTGCGCGGGGGCGGGGATGGCGAAGGCGGCGGGGTGGCAGAGCAGCCAGGGGTGCCGTACCTGGTGGTGGTAGTGCCTGGGGGCCCTGGGGTGCCACGTGCAGTGAGGGTGGCCAGGCTGCGGGGAAGGGCTGCTGCTGGCGGGGCAGTGGGCACAGGTTGGCTGCGCCTGGAAGAGAGACAGGAGCGATGGCCGATGGTCACCTCCGCTCTTGCCCCCAAGAGCGTCCCTGGGGTGTAGGGGTCAGGGTGGGTCTGTACCTTGGAGGTAGAAGGTTTGGGGAAGGGCAAAAGTCTGCAGGAGTCGGGGTGCCGGGGGTCCCGGGGCCGCGTGGTGGGAGCCGCAGTGGTGGCGGCGCCATGTTGCATTCTGGCTGTTGGCTGCTAAGGACTCTCTGGCGTCTCCCAGGAAGGAATGTGGGGTGTCCGCGTGTTCCGCACCGCCCCAACAGCGTACAGCCCAACAGCTACTCTGGACGAGTAGCCCTTGTCCTAATGGCAGATTTCGGCTTCCCAGACATCCGCTTGTTGTCTAAACAGCGGATTCGTTACGCGGTGTACACTAAGCCAATTCTCACACACATAGGAGACATATTGCTTTTTATTCAGGCCTGGGTGCTGGGTGGATTTCCACAAATCAAGCACACCTAATGCCCGTTCCCTGTCATATTTATACACAAACCTTCCAAATTAGGAGACTCCCAGTTACAATGATTGGTTCATATTTCTTTTGGTAGTATGCAAACTAGAAGGCATGCTCGGTTCTTTTCTCGGCCTTTATCTTTGGATAGGTGGCATAATTTGGGTAGGGGGCTCGTGGGTCGGTGGTTGCGGAGACCCTGGCCCAAATTACCTTTCCCCTAGTTTCTCAATACTTCTGGCACTCCCCAATGGTTCTTCAGGGTCTGTTGATCAGACTAACGATGTATGGGTTATGCTTCTACCTCTTGACAAGCACGTCTTCCTTGACACCTTGTCTGGGTAAATAGGAACTGACATAATGGTAGCACTGGACAATGGCCATCCTCAGGAGTCCCTAGCCGCTATTTACAAAACTCTCTGTGACATCCTGAACTGTGAAAAACTATCTGTAGCATTCTTATCTATGGAACTATGAAAAACAATTTGTAACTTTTTAGCTGCAGATTCAGGATTAACTTTCAACCTCGATGAAGGATATCCTGGTCCGACTCAAAGCACGTGATGAAACTGTGAAAAAATCAAGGTGTGGAAGGATTATTCACTGTATAAAATCGTCTTATAAGCAGCGCGCTCTGTTGCCCTGTGGATAGTATCATGTCATCACCGGCACGACTGGTAATTTTCCGTTTCTTTCCTAGTACAAGGATGCATTTATGGAGGCAAATCCAGGGGTGCAGGTGGTGCCCCACAACGAAGCAACCTGTGGAACCCCAGACATCGCCTGTTACAAAGAGGAAAAAGCAGGCTCTGCAAAAGAGTTACCAAGCCTGAGGAAAGGGGCCAAAAGTGAAGCAATGGCACAGCATAACTTTGGGATGGCAGGTGAGATTTCCATCCCTGTTCCTCAAAGGGAACAGCCTCGTTTTGTTTGAGGGTGCGGTGTTGGAATCAAAGCGCAAGGCCAGTTTTCTTTACTGCAGACTGCGCTGTAGTGCAAATAGCTTTCGTGTCCCACATGGAGTTGCCAGGTGCGGTGGGTTGACCCTGGCTGGGGGCCAGGTGCCCACCAGAGCCGCTTTATTACTCCCCTCGTTCACCAGACAGGGGAAAAAAAGTATAACAAAAAGCTTCTGGGTCGAGATAAGGACAGGGAGTTTCTTAAGTCTTCTCCCTCCTCCTCCGGCTGCAAAAGCTCCCTTTCTAACTGTTTTTTTTTTCCTTCTTAACTATGTTATCACAGAGGCGCTGATTGGCTTGGCCTTGGCTGGCGGCGGGTCCGTCTTGGAGCTGGCTGGCATTGGCTCTATCAGACACAGGGGAAGCTTCTGGCAGCTTCTCACAGAAGCCACCCCTGTAGACCGCCCCCCCCGCTCCCAAAACCTTGCCACGCAAATCCAACACACTGTGCAATAAAGTTTAAAGGGCTTAGAATAGTCTGGAAGCCCAAAGCTGGAGCTCATTAATGCTCCCCTTTAATGCACAAAAGGCTTTTTCTCGTTCAGGACCCCAAGCTATGGGTTCCCCCTCCTCATTTTTCATTGCCTCATTAAGAAGTTTCGCTATTTCACTAAATCCAGGAATCCACGGCCTACAAAATCCCACTTGTCCTAAAAATCCCCTTAATTGTTTCTTTGTTACTGGTCTGGGAATTTCTTGTCTAGCTCTTACCCGTTCTGGATCTACTTCTCTCCCTCCCTGGTTTAAGAATAAACCCCAGATCCTTCTTTACCTGTTGTTGACAGAGTTGCAGTTTGGATAGAGATGCACGGTGACCCTTGTTTGCAAGTTGGCTGCACAGATATTCAATATCCCGCGTACAAGCTTCAGCCCTATGGCTTGCTAGTAACAGATCATCGACATCCTGAATCAAGACAGAACCGCCAGGAAATTTAAATCTCTTCGATGGTTTCTGAGAACTTGAGAAAAAAATAGTTGGTGAACTAGTGAACCCTTGTGGCAAGTGTGTCCAAGTCAACTGTTTCCCTTGCCAAGTAAAAGCAAAAATGGATTGACTTTCTTCAGCAATGGCTATGCTAAAACCTGCTCCTGTTAAATCCAAACCAGTAACATATTGTGCCCATACAATACAGGTGTTTGGGTAAGAATGAAACTGGGGTCAGGGACAAGAGGGTGTGGGGAAATTACATGCTCATTTACTGCGCGGAGATCTCGAACAAATCTGTCTTGCGGATCCCCATCCTTATCTAATCGAAGTTTACTTACTGGCAAGATTGGAGTCTTAGATGGACTTTGGCGTTCCTTGAGTATTCCTTTTTCTAAGAAAACTGCAATCCGTTTTTGAGTACTCGGAATAGCCTCATCTGCAATCGGGTACTGTTTCATTGATGGAGGTGACCCTCCTTTTGTGTTCATTATTACCGGTTCTGCGGCTAACGATAATCCTATCTCATCACCAGAGCTGCTGCTCCACAGTTCCCGGGGAAGTGCTTCAAGTCCTTTTGGGATTTTAAAAGCCGACCAAATTCCTGCAAAAGATCACGTCCTAGCAAAGACACAGGTGAATCTGGAGGTACCACAAATCTTCCCCATACCCTTTTTTCTGCAATGATCATTGGAAGTGGCGTCGAAATAGATTTTATTTCTTGTCCAACAACCCCTCTTATAAGTACCTTTTCTTTAGAAATCCATGTTTGTGGGAGTGCATCATTCAAAAGGGACAAGGTTGCTCCTGTGTCTACTAAAAATTCAACAAAAAGTCCGTTTAGCTTTGCAGTAATTTGTCCGTACTCGTTTACCTTCACTCCTGCATTCGACATCTTCGCAGTCCTTCGGCAAGCATGGAGTTCAGCTTATTATTTTTCTGTTGTGAGTGAGGGCACGGTGGATACGGTGGATTTGATCCTCGTCCAGCACTTCCTGGGCGGAGTGGGCACTCCCGCTGGGCATGTCCTATCTTCCCGCAAGAAAAACACTCTAAAAGGTTGGGATTAGATTGGTTAGGGAATGGAGGAAAGGGAGCCCTTTCCATCAGTCTTTTTCCCGTCAGTTGTGGCTAAATTCCAGTTGGGGTCCTCAGTGGGCCAGGGATTTAATCCTTGACCTCTCTGAGCAATTTCTCAGTCCTTTAGAAGAATTTTCTCTCCCTCATCCATCTGGAATAGTTCTCTCAGCAAAGTTTTCATGTCACTCCAGTTAGGTGTGTAATCAGTGACTATTCCAGCTAGCATTTGTGCACATCCATCTGCATCGTCTCTTCATCTTGGCATTTTACTTTGCCACATGATCAAGTCACCTTGTTTCCAAGGTTTGTGGCGCATCACAGCAGTCACTGCAGGGCCATCAGGAGGAGCTCCTGGTCGTGCTCTGGGATTTGGGATGTAATGCAGTTTCATGGGAAACATCCTGACCTGCTTGGGGAAGGTCAGTTTCCTCGGCCTCAGGGGCAGAGGGAAGCGAGCTTACCCGTAGTTTAGATGGCTTACGTCTTTGATAAGACCAATCCTACCAAATATACCAATAATCAATACTTGGACTTGCAGTATCTTCGAAAATGATCCTTCGAAATGTTAACTTATGGGGCTTAAAAGTTCCTTTGCGGGGGGGGGGGTGCAAATATCCATAGGTCCTCCCCCTCGAGTTCGAGTTAGGAATGGCCATTCCTCCTGACACAACCCAATCAGTCTTGTCTTTTGTAAAGTCTGTGCCCCATAAATCTTACTCCAATTTTCTAAAACCTCAGCAAGGGCGTCCCCCTTTCAATGCTGGGTGTAGTTCCCGTTTCTTAAATTTCTTTTCCTCTTACCAAAGCTTTAGCAAGTTTAAACACAAGAGTACTCCCAGTATTGTCTGGAATCACCCGTGCCCAAGTCTCTTAGGTGAACGCACCTATTTTTGTTATGCCAGCAATGAGCGTTGGTCACGGGTTGTCCAGAGAATTAGCTGGTGCTCCTTCCTCTTGCGTCCTAGGGTCCCCATCTGGGTCGCCATCTGTTAGAGGGTATGAGAAATGGACCAGACGTGAGTTGCCCTAGGTTTGCTTTCTTGCAGCGCTGGATGCACGGGGAATCAGCTCCGCCCAACGTGCACGCAGGTGATTACCAACGCACAGGTTATATAGACTCAAAACATACATATTCACCATTTTTCTCAAAAAAAGGCAGCCCTGTGAGAATCATTTCTTGGAATTCATTTACGTAGTCTCCTCCCCGTCACGCATGCTCAGTGATTTGAGTCGGTGGCCCTCAAGGGGTCTCTGGTGGTCGTCAGTGGTCGCGCAGCCGTGTTTGCTGGATGACCCTCTTCTTGCAGGCACGCGCAGTATCCTCGCCGTGGATGCACCTGTCCGTAACAACTTACTTCATAAGATTAATATTCCCGGGCCTAGTGTCCGGTTGGGTAGGGACTGTACGTGGAACGTAGGAGCATTGTACATTGCACCATTGTACATGGTCAGTTAGCTTCATTACCTGTTACCTTGATTACAAACTAATTATTCCAAGCTAATCTTTCTGTTGTTTCTCTGTCTCACGGCCTCTATGCCACGATTACATTTTCCCCTTTTTGGAAGTTTCCTTCCAGGCCTTGAGTAGCTTTCTGGTTAGCATGGTCACCGAAATCCGGGAATAAACCTCGTAACACCAATGTAGTGTTAAAAGGCAGGCATTCTTTATTGCAGCGCTGGATGCACGGGGGATAGCTCCACCCAATGTGCATGCCAGGTGATCACCAACACACAGGTTATGTAGCATCAAAACATACATATTCATCGTTTTTCTCAGAAAGGGCAGTCCTATGATAATCATTTCTTGGAATCCATTTCCATATTCTCCTCCCCGTCACGCATGCTCAGTGATTTGAGTCGGTGGTCCTCAAGGGTCTCTGGTGGTCGTCAGTGGTCTTGCACCTGTGTCCGCTGGATGACCCTCTTCTTGCAGGCATGCGCAGTATCCTTGCTGTGGGTGCACCTGTCCATAACGACTTACTTCATAAGATTAATATCTCCAAACCTATTGTTCAGTTTGGTAGGGACTGTACAAGGAACATAGCAGCATTGTACCTTGCCATGGTCAGTGAGCTTCATTACCTATTACCTTGGTTACAAACTAATTTTCCCAATCTGATTCTATAGCTACATTAAGTTAAAATCTTACAAATATAATCAAATCATCCTAACTTTTATAGAATCAACTTTTGATTGCTTTATCAAAATAGATGTAACATTTCCCCCCTTTGAAAGTTTTGAAAATTATTTCAATACTTTCACTATACTAATCATTTTCTATGTTGGACGAAACTCTGGATTGCTTGTCTCTTTTGCTGTTCTGCAACAGCTTGGACGATCATATGAGTGAAAGAAGCTTCACGAGTAATTTGCTTTTTCAGATATGTTAACCGATTCATCATTTTCCAGGCTATGACATACAATATTGCTGACAAGGTCAAACTGATCAAAACCAATATTAAGAGAATCACGATGGGGTGACACAACTTGTTTAGGATGCCTGTAGCAGTAGGTGACCATCCAAAAAGTGTGTCCCACCATCTAAGTTCTGCATCTCTCTGCGCTCTTTCAAAAACTCGGTGTATTTCTTTCACATTGTGATGAACAGTTATTAGGGGTTTTTTGTCCGTTTTCCTTAATTTTTTTTCCAGAATTGCAATCAAATCCTTGCGTTGTAATAACTGTTTCACTAAAGCGAGATTCATTCCAATGGGTATAGGTAACAATTCATGAATCAACATGTAGTTAGACTGCAAAAGTTGGTGAGATGTGACTGGGGTCGAATAAGAAAAGTCACATCCATCAATCGTAGTAAAATTACAAACACAAAAATTTGAATGATTTTTAATCTCTACGACTACCTTATCTACATATAAAAAATCACAAACAGTCCTCAAACATACACAGCCCTTACCAATATATATAATAACTGTTTTAGGGTTCTCGTTAGGATGAACCTCAAAATGGCAAATATTTTGTTCAGTATCCAGACAAATATCTTGTGCCTCAATTGCATTACCTTCACAGACAAATCCTTGTTGTTCTCGCACGATGCAAGATTCCAAATTAACAGTTTGCCATTTTTCATTCATCTTTCGGGCCCATACTCTATGCTCGGAAGGCTAGAGTATAGTTCCGTTGTGGTTCAACCCTAATGCCCCAATGGGATAAATTGAGTATATAGTAGCATTAGATATAGTGAGCACAAAAGTTGTAGCCGTGTTTGTAACGGGATCCTAAGTAAAGTTTACCAGGCTCCACCAGGACTGGAGTTCTTTCTCAAAATCAGTAGCACTGTCCCAAACTATTTTCCTAATTTCAGTGGGGAGAGTGCCGCCTTCACCTTCTCTTATAATTGAGGCGGCTACCGACTGCATCCATAATTGAGCCTGGATACAACTAAGAGCCAAAGAGAGGTTATTTGGATCACCCCAAGTGCGTCTGTAACTAATTCGTGGTCCCTTACATTTACTCTTTCCCATGTTGGTAATATATTTGACAACAGCCACTGGTTAGTTCCTAAAGCCAATAAAGAGGATCGTAAAGGTTGTTGTAATTTAGCCAAATCACTAATTGAGGCAGCCAGTTTGTTCATTATTACTTCTGAATCAATGCTATTTAAAACTCCCAATCCTGTTCCCAAAACACCGTCAAGTCTCTCCGTGTCCTTTACATAGTAAGAGTTCGTTTCTGCAGCCAGGTGGTCCATCCCTCATATGAAATTTTTAAGAAAGGTGAACAAGCTGGTTGAATATCTGAAACATTGTTTTGCATTGACAATTCCACTTGTTTGAGAGACCATGCCGGGTTAAACAACATTTGTTGCAAGCCTGTATTTCTAATCACATACGGTCCAATTTCAAAGATTTTCGAATTAAGCGCAACAATTGGTTGGGTAGTAGGTATTATGACGTCTATTTTAAGTTCTCCCCAGTATTTGGTGTTATTTTTACCACATATCACTCTAAAGATTTTCTAAAAGAAAATCATCTCAGTTACTGAGATTGAATTAAGTTTTTATTTTCCCTCTCCTTCAGGCCCATCCGAGGAAAATGGAAGAACAAATTGTATGGGGGACATTTGGAAGTTGAGGGGGTGTAGATGTGAGATGGGGTTTTTTTTTCTTTTAATCGCTTTAAGACTTGAGTTACAGTAAGGCAGTTTCTCATCTGCTCTGCCAGTCAGCACAGTAAGCTTATCTGAACATCCCACTATTAGCCCAACTGAGCTACATGAATGTCACATTTGCAGTCGGTGCTTCCATTTCATTGGACTGTTTTACTGTTTTACAGCATAGCTCTGCTCTGAAAATGTTAGAGACTATAGCTAAAGACTGAGAGAAGCTAATGGATGCTGTGTGCTTTTTTCCAACTTGAAGAGCATGGACAAGTTCAGAAATTTTTGATAGAGATGATATGAAGATGAATTAAGAACATAAATGAATTCAGGTGGAATTTCTCTGTATCTGCTAAAATGCTGCCTTTCTTCTTCCCCTTGAGGTAGAGTCCATTTAGTGGAAGACTGTTCTCTAAGTACTGGAGACCTTGAGCGTGAACGGTATCTTCTGGATGGGGCTGCCCTTGCCCTTGAACGGTGATAACCATCTGACCTTGACCTGCAACGATTGTTACGACTCTCCCTTCGCCTCTTCTTGGATACGGTGGCGATCGCGAGTGGAACGAGAGTGGGAATGACTAAATGAGTGAGAGCAGGAGGCAGTGTGGGAGAAGCACTGCAGGGAGACTTGGACCTTAAAGAAACCCAAACAAACCGACGAAAACAATAGAGGAAGTTAACTCAAACCAGTCCCTGGGCTGGGAAAGAAGGCCTAAATCTTGGGGGACCTCAAGTCTGGTGGCCTCCTGGAGAAAACAATTACCGTGAGAGATTTGGTGCTTCTAGAGAGCAGTGCCTGCCTGGAGTCTGGTCGTCAAAAACCTTTGCAGAAAGGTATGTTGTGAAGGAGCACCAAAAGACCTTGCTAGTGACTCACACCAAAGGAACTCACTCGGGGGGAAGACTGCTGCCCCTGCCCGGTTTTGGTTGGGAGGTGTCTGCAGGAATGGTGGGCTGGCTGGTGTCAGGTGTTTCAAAGGTGCTATGCGGCCACAGCACCACTTTGCATGGCAGAAGGTGACGTGGTAACTTTTGGTAGGCTGATGACAGGGGTGAGACAGACCAGCTGTTGGATGCATATTTGGCCTTTCCCAGGTCTAGAGCAGCAGCAGCAGCAGCAGCAGCAAGCTGTAAGGCATGACAGCTTGGGAACGACTGCTCTGAGTTCTGTGTCAGGTTTTGCCACCAGGAGCATCTCATGACACTTGTCTCACCCCTGCCTGAGCATCCAGGGCCACCTTGGCCCCAAGTGTCACTGAATGGACAGGCAGCCTTGTGCCGGGTACCGCTGCAAGGCTGGGAAGTGGCAGTAACTCCTGCCCCTAGTCCTGCCCCAAATTCTGCCTCATGGCTATTCCCTGTCTCTCGCAGGTCCTTTGCAATCTACAGCACATGGGCAAGCAGCCTGAAGCACAACGCCCGACGCACAAAGCCTGGCTGTCTTCCTGCCGCCACTGGAGTCCCTTCCTGCGAGTGAGCTGCTCGCCCTCTTCTTTCTCTGCTCTGGATCTGCCACCACGAACTGAAGGGCCACTGGAGCTGGGGGTCTACAGCCCTGATTTACCATTCCAGAGGTAAGGAGAGAAAGTGACTGTCCGAGGGTTTCATGGGGATGGGAGAGCAGAGCTAAAGGTAAAAACAGATTTCCTCTGATTTCCAATATAACCTACAAGTAATCCCCAGAACATCAGATCATCCTTTCACCTCTGGCTAATAAGAAAGCCTTGTCACCTTCTGATCATCTGCTGCCATTTTTTCCCCCTTTTCTCCTGGCAAAACTTGTCAAATTCACTTTCCCTCTAAACTGTTCATGGTTTTGGTCAATCTGCTTGCTCTGAGGAATCTATTTCATGGACAAACTCTAACCAGTTCTGCTCAGCATGAACTTCCAGAGTGCAGCCTGGAAACTGGTGACAACCCACTGACTTCAGTGCTAGAAAACTATTTTCTTGGACTTCACGCTTTTCCTATGCAACAGTGTGGTGGGTGGACCCTGGCTGGGGGCCAGGCGCCCACCAGAGCCACTCTATCACTCCCCTGGTTTACCAAACAGGGGAGAAAAAGTATAACAAAAAGCTTCTGGGTCGAGATAAGGACAGGGAGAGATCACTCACTAGTTTTCGTCACGAGCAAAACGGACTACTGAACTTAGAGAGGAAATTCATCTAACTTATTACTAAGCGAAACAGAGTAGAGGAATGAGAAATAAAATCAAACCTTAAAACACCTGCCCCCACCCCTCCCATCTTCCCAGGCTCAACTTCACTCCTGGCTTCAACCTCTGCCCCCCCTCAGCAGCACAGGGGGACGGGGAATGGGGGTTAGGGTCAGTTCATCACACGTTGTTTCTGCCGCTTCTTCCTCCTCAGGGGGAGACTCCTCTCATTGTTCCCCTGCTCCAGCATGGAGGAGTCCCTCTCACGGGAGACAGTCCTTCACCAACTTCTCCAACGTGAGTCTCTCCCACGGGGTGCAGACCTTCAGGAGCAGACTGCTCCAGCGTGGGTCCCCCACGGGGTCACAAGTCCTGCCAGCAAACCTGCTCTGGCGTGGGCTCCTCTCTCCACGGGTCCACAGCTCCTGCCAGGAGCTTGCTCCAGTGTGGGCTTCCCACGGGCCACAGCCTCCTTCAGGTGCCTCCCCCTGCTCTGGTGTGGGGTCCTCCATGGGCTGCAGGTGGACTCTCTACACCCCCTCATCCTTCCTCCATGGGCTGCAGGGGGACAGCCTGCTTCACCATGGTGTCTGCAGAGTTTCTACATCTTGTCACTCCTCTTTCCGGCTGCAAAAGCTCCCTCTCTAACTGTTTTTTTCCTTTTTAAATATGTTATCACGGAGGTGCTGATGGGCTTGGCCTTGGCCAGTGGTGGGTCCATCTTGGAGCCGGTTGGCATTGGCTCTGTCAGACACAGGGGAAGCTTCTAGCAGCTTCTCACAGAAGCCACCCCTGTAGACCGCCCCCCCGCCCCCCCCCCCCAGCTACCAAAACCTTCCCATGCAAATCCAACACAGGGGTGCTGGAAGAACTGTGCCCGGCACACTTTGCCCACCTTCCTCTTCACTCTCCCCCTGGATCTTAATGCAGAAGGAGCTTTTGGAAACCAAAATTATCCTGCTCTTCCCACAGAAAAAACCACAAGTGCAGAAAAGGGGAGGGGAGAGAAAAAGAGATACTGGGAAAAGAAAGTGCTACAGAAAAGTCAGGAGACCAGAAGGAAAAAACCAGGAACCAGTACAATAACAGGGAAAAAAACCCCAAAGCAACAAAAAACCCAACAGACTAAGAGAAAGCAAGAGGAAGAGAAGCCATTGCAAAGGATTATTGTTCTCGCCTGTTTTTTTCTTTCTCCATTACCTGAACCTGTCCCCAGGTGACTACAGGATTTCATTAAGGCACTGTGTGACCCCTAGAAGAGTTTTATGGCCCAGGACAGACCCCAGTGGCCATGATGACCCAAAGTCACTGGCCCACTAGCCAACAGATCTGCCGAAGCCCTGCCAGCACAGGGGACCCTGTGTCCCCTGCGCTGAGCCCTCCAGGCTGCAGAGCAAGAGCCATCAGGGCTTCAGATGTTGCAGGGTCCTGGATGGGGTTTCCATTCCTCCCCTGGAAGGTGCTGCCCCTTCAGAGCAGAACAGGGTACAGGAGCATCCCTTAAAGCTGAGTTAAACGGCTGTCAGGAGCCCCTGGCTGATTTTGCAATGCAGGGGGCACTCGCGCGCGTCCCCTTCCATGGGCCGAGTGGAGCCCGGACACAGTTACCAAAGTACCAAAGAAGAGAGAGGGAAAGCATTTTCACTGTTACTTTCATTTATTTATTTATTTTTCACTTGTCCAACCTTGAAAAGAACGAACGAGACAGCTAGAAGGGGCCTTAATGCTGAAGGCCAGCACTCCTTCCTGGCAGGCCTGTGGTGGTCTGCCTCTCCAGAGGAGCGGCTGTCTCTTACGTCTTTGCTTGACACACTGCTGTTCTTCGTGTGCCGCCATGGAGCGTCTGGCTTCCTCTGCAGCCTCCCGTCGGGCAGCCTTCTCGTCTCCAGGCCGAAGAGACCCCGTCTCCAGGCCCCAGGGACCTCGGTGGCCCGCTGAGGGACTTCTCCTGGCGCAGCGGCTGAAGCTGTGACGCCATGTTGTCTTGTCCCCTTTCTTTTCTCGGGCTCAGTGCAGAAGAGATGACACCCCTTCAGAAGGGGTGAGGGGTAGGGCAGAGGACGGGGGACGGGAAGGAAGCCTGCAGGCCGGCCAGGCGCGGAGGGTCAGCCTCCCGGCTAGCGCCGAGCGCGGAGGCAGGGCCGGCGGTAGGGCACTGGCCGGATGACCCTACGGCACCGCGTCGATGGTGGTGTGGAGGGGAGCCCTGGCACGATGTTGTGGTGCCAGGGGAGCCATCCTGGAGGTGGATCCACCTCCATCGGCTCCTCCTCGTCTTCAGGTGGATCCACCTCCATTGGCTCTGCACCATCAGCTACGTGGAAGAGGACCGCGTAGCTGATGGTGCCTCCCCTCTGACGCAGCCTCTTCCTCCGCGCCTCCTGCAGCTCCTCCTGTGGGCGCCCACACAGAGGTGAGCGCCCGCTCGCTTCCCATCGTTGAGCCTTCATTCTTCCAACTAGTGGAGAGTCTGAGGACTCGAAAGCTCAGCGAATGTGGGACAAGTGCTGGGGGGCCAGTATTTATAGGGTCCGGAACAGAATGTGGTGAGGTAGCTTGTGACATCAGGAGGCCACTGTGATGGCTATGCAAATCTGCTGCCATTTTTCACTTTCCTCTAAACTGTTTGTGGTTTTGGTCAATCTGCTTGCTCTGAGGAATCTATTTCATGGACAAACTCTAACCAGTTCTGCTCAGCATGAAACTCGGGAGTCAAGAGTGCAGCCTGGAAACTGGTGACAACCCACTGACTTCAGTGCTAGAAAACTATTTTCTTGGACTTCACGCTTTTCATATGCAGCAGTAAAGGAAGAAAGTATAAATTCCTGAGGTGGCCGTAGCATTGTTGTCGCTCAAGCATGTACTGCACATGGTAATGCACCTTTCTTGGATTTTGGTTGTTCAGATGAGGCGCCTCCAGCCTTTCTCTTTCTCCTTGGCACAGCTGAATTTCTCCTGTCAAAAGGAACAGGGCTGTATTGAGGGAGGAGGTTGAATTTCTTCTCAAATGCTTCTTCCAACTGTGCTAAGCTAAAGGGCAGGCAAAACCAATCCAATTAAATGTAACTCTATTTCTGTAGAAAAAAATATCTTGTTTAGGAGAGAATGTGTGCATATGTACATTCCTGTCTACATAATGTAGAGAGAGAGGGAAAGAGATAAGCGCGCACACACGGTAAACGTCATACTGTTAACCCAAGTTTGGGAGAAATGTACACTCCAGCTTCTGCATTTGTAACTCAGTACAAATTGATTAGTTGCGTATATGAAAATTAGAAAAAATACAGACATGGGTTTCACGCCGGGGACATTTAGCTCTGTTTGCTGCACAGATTGGTACAGGAGCTGTGTCTGCTGTGTGAGGGGAAGGAAAACAAGACCATAAAGAAACCAACCAATAACATGGTTTGTAAAACCTCACGTGAAAGTCCTAACATTGGAATGGAAACAATAACAATTCAAAGCAGAGGAATCCGAGTGTCCCAGAACAGTAGCTTGTTTCCCACTTCTCTTACCCAGCAGAGAGATGCATCAGCCCCAGTGCGTGAGGATTTACAAGCGGTGACTCAGACTGCAGCGTGGGGCTCTGCAGGGCTACAGCCCCCTCTCCCTCCGGTGCTGCTTTGCCAGCACCCGTTTCTCCTGACTTTTGTGGTACCCACCCCACGGATAGATTTTCACTGGGCTTTTTGTCCTGCCGGCTCCATCTGTTTCTCAGCCCCAGCTCTGTCTGCTTGGGAAGGGCGACGTGAGGCTGTGCCCCCTTTCCCACTGCTGGCACTCTTCCTCCAGGTGCCACCGCTCTGCCAGGACCGGTCATCTCCGGTGACACATGCCACCCTGTTTGTGCTGTAGCCAGGACTGCCTCTGGTCTGCTCCCGTTTACAGCAGTATCGCTTCGGAGTAAGACCGTCCATGCCAGTGCTGTGCTTTGGGGAGCTGCATTCAAGCCCTGACAAGGAAGAAGAAAAATCAGAGGTGGCATTCCAGATTTTTCAGTTTCAATGGGAAAAGACTCACAAGGCAGGTTCCCTCCAATCCGTGGGCCAGTCTCGATGCACCAGGTGTTTTGGAGAGGATAGCACTGTTCTGGTGTCAGATTATGTTCTTCTGTCCTGACACCCACCAAGGCTTTGTTTTAAGATATTTAGGAACTGGATCACATTTCTGTGAACCCTGCAACCACCTGCAGGCTTTGAAACCTGCCAGTTGCATGGTCTTGGGGTGCAAGTCGAGGGTTTTTTCGGTTTGCGCGCTCCCATGCCCGCTCCAGCAGTGGCACGGCTGATGGTGTGCCCCAGCTGAGGATGCCTCTGCAGATACGCCTCATTTTGCAGAGCCAAGAATAGGAACCCTGACAAGCATCAGCATTTCCAAACCTGAATCTAGATAAAGTTAGTGCCAGGTGAGAGGTGGGTGACAGGGTCTCAGCTTGGCTGAGCCCATGCAGAGGAGCTGCTGCAAGGCAAGAGTCCCTTTTCCTCAATGACAAGTGGCTTGAAGGGTTTGCGTTCTCCGCTCCACAATAACTTGTAGTAAGCAGGGTGCAATCTGCTAAACCTTATTGCGATTGGTTTTTTTCCTGGTGGAAAAAGGCTTTACAATGGGTAGAGATCATTATGAAAGGAGGACCACAGCCTTTCACACATGCTGGTCCTCCAGGTACATGCAAAGAGAGGTCTGTGTGGATACCAGAGCTCCTGCGAAGGAGCTCAAACACCCAACCAGCATGTTTCCAGCCAGCTGAGACCTCTGGCCACCAGTGGCCTGGGGAGCGAGGGAGGGAGGGAGGGAGAAGTGAGTTTTCTTACCAGCTGGGGAAAAAAGGCAGTGAAGCCTATGGATGGAGACGGACTGCAGGGTCAGATGCCAAAGCAGCCTTCCTAGGGCTGCTGGTCAGACCCCTGACAAGCCCCGGTACCCTGGGAGGCAGCAGCCAGCCCTGCAGCCTGCTAGCGAAACACTTCAGCTCCAACACGGCTCCTCCTTCTGTGCTTTTCAACAGCCCTGCAGCCCCCCAGCCCCAGCCCGCTGCGCTGGTGGGCCGGGGAGCTGGAGGCATTTTCCCAGCGCTCTGATCTAACAGCACCAGTGGGACTGTTTCCAGCACGCTGCCACTGGAGGGCTTATCGGCCTCCCTCCCTATCTCCCACCACCCCGGCCTGATAAACGAGGGGCTGGTGGCAGCCGGGGGAAGCGCCCAGAGCAGGGGCTGGAGCTGGGGACTGGCCAAACACAAAGGTGGCAGGGCTGGGGTGCTTCTCCCGTGAGCCCCTCCCTGTCAATGAGGATGTTGATACCTGTGACTATGGAAATCTTAAGATCAATTCAAGCAATTAGAGCCATTGCTCAATCCATGTAACCAAACAAAAGGGAAACCATTGTCACTTAGGAAACAATTAGTTGTAAGCTAAGGAGCTCTGGAACAATCTCATTGTAAAGAGCTGGGCTTGGAAGAACAGATGTGCAAAAAAAGATAAGAGAGTTACAAGGTGATCCCAAAACCGGCCTTGAGGGATAAGGTATATGTGATACCAGGAGTGAGTCTGAAGACCCCCGAGGAGGTGTCAACAAACATGGGGGAAAGACCTTAGCATATGCTAACGAGTTCCCAAGGAAGATCCCTGCCTGTGATAAGCACTACTGGGAAAGATACTGAATATGTCTATGAACATAGTAGAAATACTTGCTAGTTTTGTCTTTTGGGTGTGCACCTTAGGTGGAGTTATCCCCCGTGCACCCAGCGCTGCAATAAAGAATGCCTGCTTTCTAAAACTTCCAAATAAGCCTTAGAGAGTGAACTATTTTGCCGCTTTCTGGTGACAGATTTTGGCACCGCAGATGGGACACTGCTCTGGAACATGGGCGGATCCGAGGGATCGCAGGACCTCCAGCCGGCACCGAGGGATTCTCGGGAAAACCTGCGATCCCCGGACCAAAGAATTCTGAGCAAGGACCATCAACAAGGCAAAGGCATTCTTTCAGTATTATTTTCTGTTGCCTGTCCGCGGGTCGTAGCGAAAGCTGCGCAGGGTTGGGCCGTATCCCTGGGGCAAAGGGAAAGTACCCTTTGATTGAAACTGAAGGGTGAGTCTCCTTCCCGAAAGGGAAGCTCAGACGTTTGTCTGTTGAACCTTGAATACGGCCGTGATCGTAATGGTGTGGTTTTGTGTTTGTTGCTGTAGTGTTTGTAAGTGTGTAGTATTGTTGTAAAAAGCTGGGGTGAAATTGTTTTAGTGCCCTGTTTTTAAAATGGGAACTGGAACTTCTAAAAGGGAATTGATCTGAAAGAATTCTCCTCTTGGGTGCATTTTATTAAATTGGAAGCAAATAGCAGGACCCCCAGGAGGAGTGGCAAAGAGAGAGGATCTAATCAACTATTGTAATCAGTGGTGGCCATTGTATGGACTGAATGAGGGAGAAAAGTGGCTGGTTAATGGGACTTTTAGGATACTCTGTTCCAGTTGTTGTTATTCTTAAGAGGGAAGGAAAATGGGATGAAGTTCCCCATGTTGATTTATTCTCTGCTTTACGAGATCATCCTGAATGGAGCAGGGAATGTAAATGAATAGGGAGAGATCCTTTGGTTCTGACCTGGGCAAAAGATAATCAGAAACTCTGTAAGCGTTGTTGTTCGGCGTGTAGTATGAGTCAATGGTGCGTCCAATACGGAGGAGCGGACGAGGAGGATGTTTCTGATGAAGGGGACTCTTTTGCTGGAAATGAGAAATTCAGTGCTATTGCAGGGAGAACGAGGGAGGATGGGGAGGTCGAGTTGTGCAAGCTCTCAAGCCGTGCACCCAGCGCTGCAATAAAGAATGCCTGCTTTCCAAACCTTCAGAATAAGTCTTAGAGAGTGAATTCTCTTGCCGCTTTCCGGTAACAGGACGGTGACAATCAGTTGGGCTGTATTAGGCAGGGCCGCTGTCAGGGGACTAGTGCCTGCCTTGAAGCGCCACTAATCGATGGTTAGCCGCCACTTCCCGTTTGGTTTGCAAACTGGCCACACTGGGGAGTTATGAGGGGACTGAGTTTGAATACTTCCCCCCTGTTCCTGCAGCTCTTTTATCACCGGAGCGATTCCCTCCCTCCCCTCTCTCTCCCCGCGGTAAGGGACAGCCTTTCACACTCACGAGTTTAATCGGGGGAAGCGTAAGGGCAGTCTGTAAAAAGCCTTATCAGGGTTGACGGAACCCCAAACTTCCACTGCCTCCCTGCCGAGTCCGTCCAGGACTTCCCCTTCACTGAATCCGATCCCAGACTATTGGTGGGGAGCACTGCCAACACCATAGTGGTCTCGGTGGGGGTGGTGTCTGCCAGCAACCAGCACTTTACTCGGGCTGTAGGTTGGGGTTTGCCATATCCAAATACATCGGTAACCCATATCTGTTATTAATCGGGAACGATCCCACTGGGCCTGCGGTATTGGCATTTAAAGCAGAGATTTGGGCCCCTGTGTCTAGAAGAAAAGTGACCGGAGTCTTAAAAGAACCAAGCAGAAAGGCACGGAGTGGTTCTGGAGAAACAGCTTTTAATTGACCAAACACAAGAGAAAAGGTCCCATCAAAGCTACTCTAACTCCCCTCCCCCCCCCCCCAAATACACCACCCCTCCTCCCCCATCCCCCACTCCCCCCACCTCCTCCTCATCCCTGCTCGGGCTCTACTTCCCCCCCTGCCACCCCCGTGCTGCCTGCCAGAGCCCTGCGCTTGCTGGCCGGCTTTGGCAAGGCGCTCTGCCCCCCGCTTCTTGCCCCGCTTCTCGCAGACGGCAGCCTGGGACGGTGGCAGGGCCATCCCCGCAGCCCCCATGGCTCCTGGGGCTGCATCCCGATGGTGTAGAACTCTCCCAGGATGAGCATGGCGTCGGTGGTCTCAGGGACGCTGTAGTCGGGGGTGAGCAGCTCCTTGGGCAGGGAGAGCGAGGCAAAGTCACAGTGGGGGGTGGCTGTGCCGGTGCCACCAAGCTCCCCAGGCACAGGGCTGCTGCCCAAACCATCCTGACTGACCCCCCCCCTGCATCCAGGGAGACACCAAAGAGCCTTCGGGCCTCTTTGAGAAGCTCCTCCTCAGAGACTGCAAAGTCTCCATCCGGGTCCCCAGGGGCTTGGTTGTGGGGGCCAGCAGAGGGGCTGGGGGGGGGCACGGCCCAAGGGGGAATGTTGGTTCACCTGGCTTCTAGGAGGTGAAGCAGGAGAGATGGCCCCAAGCATTGGGGAAATTCTCTGGGACTTGGATTTCCTGGGCACGCATCAGCCAGGCGAGAGCAGGGACGCTTGCCTGGGCTTGCTGAAGCCCTGTGCCAAAAGTGCCCTGGGGACAGGGCTGATGGGGATGCTGGGCGTGCGCGGGGGCCGGGGATGGCGAAGGCGGCGGGGTGGCAGAGCAGCCAGGGTGCCGTACCTGGTGGTGGTAGTGCCTGGGGGCCCTGGGGTGCCACGTGCAGTGAGGGTGGCCAGGCTGCGGGGAAGGGCTGCTGCTGGCGGGGCAGTGGGCACAGGTTGGCTGCGCCTGGAAGAGAGACAGGAGCGATGGCCGATGGTCACCTCCGCTCTTGCCCCCAAGAGTGTCCCTTGGGTGCAGGGGTCAGGGTGGGTCTGTACCTTGGAGGTAGAAGGTTTGGGGAAGGGCAAAAGTCTGCAGGAGTCGGGGTGCCGGGGGTCCCGGGGGCCGCGTGGTGGGAGCCGCAGTGGTGGCGGCGCCATGTTGCATTCTGGCTGTTGGCTGCTAAGGACTCTCTGGCGTCTCCCAGGAGGGAATGTGGGGTCTCCGCGTGTTCCGCCCCGCCCCAACAGCGTACAGCCCAACAGCTACTCTGGACGAGCAGCCCTTGTCCTAATGGCAGATTTCGGCTTCCCAGACATCAGCTTGTTGTCCAAACAGCGGATTCGTTACGCGGTGTACACTAAGCCAATTCTCACACACGTAGGAGACATATTGCTTTTTATTCAGGCCTGGGTGCTGGGTGGATTTCCACAAATCAAGCGCACCTGATGCCCGTTCCCTGTCATATTTATACACAAACCTTCCAAATTAGGACACTCCCAGTTACAACGATTGGTTCATATTTCTTTGGTAGTATGCAAACTAGAAGGAATGCTCGGTTCTTTTCTCGGCCTTTATCTTTGGGTAGGTGGCATAATTTGGGTAGGGGGCTCATGGGTCGGTGGTTGCGGAGACCCTGGCCCAAATTACCTTTCCCCTAGTTTCTCAATACTTCTGGCACTCCCCAATGGTTCTTCAGGGTCTGTTGATCAGACTAACGATGTATGGGTTATGCTTCTACCTCTTGACAAGCACGTCTTCCTTGACACCTTGTCTGGGTAAATAGGAACTGACATAATGGTAGCACTGGACAATGGCCATCCTCAGGAGTCCCTAGCCGCTATTTACAAAACTCTCTGTGACATCCTGAACGGTGAAAACCTATCTGGAACATTCTTAACCGTGGAACTATGAAAAACAATTTGTAACTTTTTAGCTGCAGATTCAGGATTAACTTTTAACCTCAATGAAGGATATCCTGGTCCGACTCAAAGCACGTGATGAAACTGTGAAAAAATCAAGGTGTGGAAGGATTATTCACTGTATTAAATTGTCTTATAAGCAGCGCGCTCTGTTGCCCTGTGGATAGTATCATGTCATCACCGGCACGACTGGTAATTTTCCGTTTCTTTCCTAGTACAAGGATGCATTTATGGAGGCAAATCCAGGGTGCAGGTGGTGCCCCACAACGAAGCAACCTGTGGAACCCCAGACATCGCCTGTTACAAAGAGGAAAAAGCAGGCTCTGCAAAAGAGTTACCAAGCCTGAGGAAAGGGGCCAAAAGTGAAGCAATGGCACAGCATAACTTTGGGATGGCAGGTGAGATTTCCATCCCTGTTCCTCAAAGGGAACAGCCTCGTTTTGTTTGAGGGTGCGGTGTTGGAATCAAAGCGCAAGGCCAGTTTTCTTTACTGCAGACTGCGCTGTAGTGCAAATAGCTTTCGTGTCCCACATGGAGTTGCCAGGTGTGGTGGGTTGACCCTGGCTGGGGGCCAGGTGCCCACCAGAGCCGCTTTATTACTCCCCTCGTTCACCAGACAGGGGAAAAAAAGTATAACAAAAAGCTTCTGGGTCGAGATAAGGACAGGGAGTTTCTTAAGTCTTCTCCCTCCTCTCTCCGGCTGCAAAAGCTCCCTTTCTAACTGTTTTTTTTCCTTCTTAACTATGGTATCACAGAGGCGCTGATTGGCTTGGCCTTGGCTGGCGGCGGGTCCGTCTTGGAGCTGGCTGGCATTGGCTCTATGAGACACAGGGGAAGCTTCTGGCAGCTTCTCACAGAAGCCACCCCTGTAGCCCCCCCCGCTCCCAAAACCTTGCCACGCAAATCCAACACACTGTGCAATAAAGTTTAAAGGGCTTAGAATAGTCTGGAAGCCCCAAAGCTGGAGCTCGCGTTAATGCTCCCTTTAATGCACAAAAGGCTTTTTCTCGTTCAGGACCCCAAGCTATGGGTTCCCCCTCCTCATTTTTCATTGCCTCATTAAGAGGTTTCGCTATGTCACTAAATCCAGGAATCCACGGCCTACAAAATCCCACTTGTCCTAAAAATCCCCTTAATTGTTTCTTTGTTACTGGTCTGGGAATTTCTTGTCTAGCTCTTACCCGTTCTGGATCTACTTCTCTCCCTCCCTGGTTTAAGAATAAACCCCAGATCCTTCTTTACCTGGTGTTGACAGAGTTGCAGTTTGGATAGAGATGCACGGTGACCCTTGTTTGCAAGTTGGCTGCACAGATATTCAATATCCCGCGTACAATCTTCAGCCCTATGGCTTGCTAGTAACAGATCATCGACATCCTGAATCAAGACAGAACCGCCAGGAAATTTTAAATCTCTTCGATGGTTTCTGAGAACTTGAGAAAAAAATAGTTGGTGAACTAGTGAACCCTTGTGGCAAGTGTGTCCAAGTCAACTGTTTCCCTTGCCAAGTAAAAGCAAAAATGGATTGACTTTCTTCAGCAATGGCTATGCTAAAACCTGCTCCTGTTAAATCCAAACCAGTAACATATTGTGCCCATACAATACAGGTGTTTGGGTAAGAATGAAACTGGGGTCAGGGACAAGAGGGTGTGGGGAAATTACATGCTCATTTACTGCGCGGAGATCTCGAACAAATCTGTCTTGCGGATCCCCATCCTTATCTAATCGAAGTTTACTTACTGGCAAGATTGGAGTCTTAGATGGACTTTGGCATTCCTTGAGTATTCCTTTTTCTAAGAAAACTGCAATCCGTTTTTGAGTACTCGGAATAGCCTCATCTGCAATCGGGTACTGTTTCATTGATGGAGGTGACCCTCCTTTTGTGTTCATTATTACCGGTTCTGCGGCTACGATAATCCTATCTCATCACCAGAGCTGCTCCACAGTTCCCGGGAAGTGCTTCAAGTCCTTTTGGGATTTTAAAAGCCGACCAAATTCCTGCAAAAGATCACGTCCTAGCAAAGACACAGGTGAATCTGGAGGTACCACAAATCTTCCCCATACCATTTTTTCTGCAATGATCATTGGAAGTGGCGTCGAAATAGATTTTATTTCTTGTCCAACAACCCCTCTTATAAGTACCTTTTCTTTAGAAATCCATGTTTGTGGGAGTGCATCATTCAAAAGGGACAAGGTTGCTCCTGTGTCTACTAAAAATTCAACAAAAAGTCCGTTTAGCTTTGCAGTAATTTGTCCGTACTCGTTTACCTTCACTCCTGCATTCGACATCTTCGCAGTCCTTCGGCAAGCATGGAGTTCAGCTTATTATTTTTCTGTTGTGAGAGAGGGCACGGTGGATACGGTGGATTTGATCCTCGTCCAGCACTTCCTGGGCGGAGTGGCACTCCCGCTGGGCATGTCCTATCTTCCCGCAAGAAAAACACTCTAAAATTGGGATTAGATTGGTTAGGAAAGGAGGAAAGGGAGCCCTTTCCATCAGTCTTTTTCCCGTCAGTTGTGGCTAAATTCCAGTTGGGGTCCTCAGTGGGCCAGGGATTTAATCCTTGACCTCTCTGAGCAATTTCTCAGTCCTTTTGAAGAATTTTCTCTCACTCATCCATCTGGAATAGTTCTCTCAGCAAAGTTTTCATGTCACTCCAGTTAGGTGTGTAATCAGTGACTATTCCAGCTAGCATTTGTGCACATCCATCTGCATCGTCTCTTAATCTTGGCATTTTACTTTGCCACATGATCAAGTCACCTTGTTTCCAAGGTTTGTGGCGCATCACAGCAGTCACTGCAGGGCCATCAGGAGGAGCTCCTGGTCGTGCTCTGGGATTTGGGATGTAATGCTTTTCGTGGCAAACATCCTGACCTGCTTGGGGAAGGTCAGTTTCCTCGGCCTCAGGGGCAGAGGGAAGCGAGCTTACCCGTAGTTTAGATGGCTTACGTCTTTGATAAGACCAATCCTACCAAATATACCAATAATCAATACTTGGACTTGCAGTATCTTCGAAAATGATCCTTCGAAATGTTAACTTATGGGCTTAAAAGTTCCTTTGCGGGGGGGGGGGTGCAAATATCCATAGGTCCTCCCCCTCGAGTTCGAGTTAGGAATGGCCATTCCTCCTGACACAACCCAATCAGTCTTGTCTTTTGTAAAGTCTGTGCCCCATAAATCTTACTCCAATTTTCTAAAACCTCAGCAAGGGGCGTCCCCCTTTCAATGCTGGGTGTAGTTCCCGTTTCTTAAATTTCTTTTCCTCTTACCAAATCTTTAGCAAGTTAAAACACAAGAGTACTCCCAGTATTGTCTGGAATCACCCGTGTCCAAGTCTCTTAGGTGAACGCACCTATTTTTTGTTATGCCAGCAATGAGCGTTGGTCACGGGTTTGTCCAGAGAATTAGCTGGTGCTCCTTCCTCTTGCGTCCTAGGGTCCCATCTGGGTCGCCATCTGTTAGAGGTATGAGAAATGGACCAGACGTGAGTTGCCCTAGGTTTGCTTTCTTGCAGCGCTGGATGCACGGGGGAATCAGCTCCGCCCAACGTGCACGCAGGTGATTACCAACGCACAGGTTATATAGACTCAAAACATACATATTCACCATTTTTCTCAAAAAAGGCAGCCCTATGAGAATCATTTCTTGGAATTCATTTACGTAGTCTCCTCCCCGTCACGCATGCTCAGTGATTTGAGTCGGTGGCCCTCAAGGGTCTCTGGTGGTCGTCAGTGGTCGTCAGCAGCCGTGTTTGCTGGATGACCCTCTTCTTGCAGGCACGCGCAGTATCCTCGCCGTGGATGCACCTGTCCGTAACAACTTACTTCATAAGATTAATATTCCCGGGCCTAGTGTCCGGTTGGGTAGGGACTGTACGTGGAACGTAGGAGCATTGTACATTGCCATGGTCAGTTAGCTTCATTACCTGTTACCTTGATTACAAACTAATTATTCCAAGCTAATCATTCTGTAGTTTCTGTCTCACGGCCTCTATGCCACCATTACATTTTCCCCTTTTTGGAAGTTTCCTTCCAGGCCTTGAGTAGCTTTTCTGGTTAGCATAAGTTTTCTTAGAGCTAAGCTTCTATATTTTCTACAGTTCCCTCCTTTTGGTTTTTTTTGCATCCCTGCAATTATTTATGTCTCCAAGCTCCTTGCAATTTTGCTATTATACTAGAAAGACAGGTTATAGAACATTGAAAAATCACTGTTATACATGCGATCCCTTGATACCAACAAGCATGATTTTGCAATTGCATTAAAAAAAAAAATAAATTTGCAGGCACAACGAATACTGAGTTCCCTGTTCATCTCCATCCAGAAGGCTCGTTTTCACTGGAATATAAGTTCCAGGTACCGCTAAAACTCTCCCAAATAAAACTTCTGCTGGAGATGCACCCACTGGTTGCCTCGGTGTGTTTCTAATGTCCCAAAGTAGTAAATTTAGTGCTTCTGGCCACTTCAAGCCAGTTTGTTTACAGGTTTGAACTAATTTGGCTTTGATGGTCCTAGTCATCCTTTCTACTTGCCCTGATGATTGTGGGTGATAAGGTGTGTGCAATTGCATCTTGATGTTTCATGAATGCTAAATTTGCACTAAAATTGCGGCAGAGAAATGTGCTCCTCTGTCCGAGTCAATTATTTCAGGAACTCCGTACGTAGGTATTCTCTTTTTCAACAGAGCTTTAAGCACCGCTTTTGAGTGGTTCTTTCGAGTTGGGAAAGCCTCCACCCAGCCGTGGAGATATTAGCCTGTGCAGGCTGCCCATGGACGTGCTGGTAGCCGGGGATGGACGCCGGCAACAGCAGGGGGGCTGGGGCCACCGCTGTGCCCTCTGCGCTAGTGCCACCGGATTCCCCAGGCATGGAGCTACTGCCTTGGGTGCCGTTTTCCCTGGACCCCCTGTGCTCCCTCCCCCTCCCACACAGGCACGGAGCCGTTCTGGAGAAACAGCTTTTAATTGACAAAACACAAGAGAAAAGGTCCCATCAAATCTACCCTGACCCCCCTCCCCCCCTCCCTCCCCCCCCCCAAATACACCACCCCTCCCCCCCATCCCCCACTCCCCTCACCTCCACCTCATCCCTGCTCGGGCTCTACTTCCCCCCCTGCCACCCGCGTGCTGCCTGCCAGAGCCCTGCGCTTGCTGGCCGGCTTTGGCAAGGTGCTCTGCCCCCGCTTCTTGCCCCGCTTCTCGCAGGCGGCAGCCTGGGACGGTGGCAGGGCCATCCCCGCAGCCCCCCACGGCTCCCGGGGCTCCATCCCCATGGTGTAGAACTCTTCCATGCTCAGGATGGCGTCGGTGATCTCGGGGACGCTGTAGTCGGGGGTGAGCAGCTCCTCGGGCAGCGAGAGCCAGGCAAAGTTGCAGTGGGGGGGGGGGAATGGCTGTGCCAGTGCCACCAAGCTCCCCAGGCACAGGGATGCTGCTGAAACCATCCTGGCTGACCCCCACCGTGTCCAGGGGGCAACCAAAGAGCCTTAAGGCCTCTTCAAGAGGCACCTCCTTGAACACGGTGAGGTCATCTGCCAGGTCCCCAAGGGCTTGGTTGTTGGGTGCAGCAGAAGGGCAGGGGGGGTCGTCACTGCCCGGGGGGACGTTTCTTCCCCCATGTGCGTCCACAGGGGTTGCTGCGCTGCAGATAGTGAGCTGGGCAGGCTGCCCCTCGGTGTGCTGGTAGCTGGGGATGGACGTTGACAACACCGGGGAGGCAAGGGCCACCGTGCTCCCCTCTCTGCCCATGCCACCAGGGTCCCCATGCATCAGGTTACTGCCGGCGTCCTCCTGGCTGGCCTCCACCCCATCCAGGGAGCAACCCAAGAGACTTAAGGCCTCTTTGAGAAGCTCCTCATCGGACACCTCAAGGTCTCCTGCCAGGTCCTCCAGGGCCTGGCTGGGGGAGTCATGGCTGCCCAGGGGGGGTGTTGGTGTCCTGGTGTGCCCCCGCAGGAGGTGCCGTGCCGCAGGTGTTGGTCTGGGCAGGCTGCCCCTCGATGTGCTGGCAGCCAGGGTTGGACGTCGGCAACACCAGGGGGCTGGGGCCACCGCTGTGCCCTCTGCGCCGTGTGCCACTGGATTCCCCAGACATGGAGCTACTGCCTTGATTGTCCTGGCTGGCCGCCACCGTGTCCAGGGAGACACCAAAGAGCCTGAGGGCCTCTTGGAGAAGCTCCTCCTCAGAGACTTCCAAGTCTCCATCCGGTCCCCAGGGGCTTGGTGGTGGGGGCCAGCAGTGGGGCTGCGGGGGTGTACGGCCCGGGGGGATGTTGGTGCCCGGGTGTGCCCGCGCAGGGGTGGCCGTGCCAGAGCTGTTGATGTGGGCAGGCTGCCCCTGGATGTGCCGGTAGCCAGGGATGGACGTCGGCAGGGCTGGGGGGGCTGGGCCTCCGCTCTCCCCTGATAGTTTTGGGGTGTGAGGTGTGTCGGCTGTCCCTGCGGGGTCAGAGGGGCTGCCCAGGCCGGGAGGGTCCTGCAGCCCCTGGGGCCCCCCCACAGGGCAGCAGCCGGCAGAGAAGCGGTGCCATGGCTGAGCGTGGAGCTGGCCGGGGCAGGCAGGTTGGTGACCGTCCACATCGATGTGGAAGACCCGGGGGTCGAAGAAGCAGCCGCATGGAGCCCTCTGCAGACCTGTGTGGGTGAGAGGGAGCCGTGCTGGGCCAGGGGCTTGGGGCCCTCCAAGGACAGCCACCGAGCTGGCCCCGATGGCCCACATCCCCCAGCTCTGTGCTGGGCACGGGGGTTGTGGCTTGTGGGTGCTCCGCGCGGGGTGAGCTGCTGTGCCGGTGGGACAGGCTTGCAAAGCAGGGAGGAGACTGGCTTCTAGGAGATGAAGTGGGAGAGATGGCCCCAAGCATTGGGGAAATTCTCTGGGACTTGGATTTCCTGGGCCCGCATCAGCCAGGCGAGAGCAGGGACGCTTGCCTGGGCTTGCTGAAGCCCTGTGCCAAAAGAGCCCTGGGGACAGGGCTGATGGGGATGCTGGGCGTGCGCGGGGGCCGGGGATGGCGAAGGCGGCGGGTGGCAGCCAGGGTGCAGTACCTGGTGGTGGTAGTGCCTGGGGGCCCTGGGGTGCCACGTGCAGTGAGGGTGGCCAGGCTGCGGGAAGGGGCTGCTGCTGGCGGGGCAGTGGGCACAGGTTGGCTGCGCCTGGAAGAGAGACAGGAGCGATGGCCGATGGTCACCTCCGCTCTTGCCCCCAAGAGCGTCCCCGGCTGCAGGGTAGGGGTGGGTCTGTACCTTGGAGGTAGAAGGTTTGGGGAAGGGCAAAAGTCTGCAGGAGTCGGGGTGCCGGGGGTCCCGGGGGCCGCGTGGTGGGAGCTGCAGTGGTGGCGGCGCCATGTTGCGTTCTGGCTGTTGGCTGCTAAGGACTCTCTGGCGTCTCCCAGGAGGGAATGTGGGGTGTCCGCGTGTTCCGCCCCGCCCCACAGCCTCCCCCAGCCCCTCCTGCCTGGGGAGGGAAAGGGTTCAGGGGGGGCCTTGCTGCGTTCCCAGAGCTGGCATGTCCTTGGGATTGGTGGGACTTGGTGGGACGAGTGCCACGCCTGGAGTGCTGGCATGGGGCTGCAGGCTGTTCAGGAGGGGTAGGCAGGGCAGGCGAGGTGGAGGGGTCGCACTCTGTGGAAGGGAGAGGTTGGATGGTAGAGCCCTTCCAGTCAGCAAGGATGTGGTGGAGAGCCTCTGGTTGAGGCTGAGGGGCATGGAAAACAAAGCACTGTTGCAGCGGGTGTCTGCTACCGATGGCCCAGCCGGGATGCCCGCACTGCGGAGTTATTTGATAGGCCCTGAGGAGAAATCTCTGGACGAGCAGCCCTTGTCCTTGATGGCAGATTTCCCAGCCCCACCTGGGAATACCATACTGCTGTGACGAGCAGGTCTTGGCAATTCCTGAAGTTAGTGGGCTGGAACTTTCTTTTCCCAAGTACTCAGGGAGCCTACTCGGAAAGATGGAGCCTTCCTAGACTTGCTAGTTGTGAATGGGGAAGGGCTCGTGGTGACGGGATGGCCTTGGCCAGAGTGATCCTGAAATGGTTGAGTTTAAAAGGTCAGTGTCATGAGAAAATAGGCCGGCAGAGTTGCTACCCTGGAGTTCAAGAGCGCAAAGGTTATGCCCTTCAGGGAGGTACATAGCAGAGTGCCCTGGGAATGTCGGTTGGGAGCCGAGGAAGGGCGTGATTGTCTTGAGGCTTTGAAGGGCCTTGCAGCGAGCCCTGTCCCCGCTGGAAGGGATGCTGGTGGTGTTCAAGACAAAGGCGTTGCAGCCTTGTCATCTTGTGTGTCCGTCCGTGTGCCTGCCAGCCCGCAAGGTGTGTCCTGCAGGACGCGTCCTGTCCTGGCTCCCCCGCCAAAGGGCTGCTTCCCCTGGGGAAGGGGATGGGGAAGTCCATGGAGCTCACAAAATGGAAGCCACTTTTTAGAGCCATAACCTCAGCCCTCTGTACTCTTGGTTACTGCAGAAAAAGCAAAGGTATACAGAGAAACGATCCATTGGCGAGCTGTGTTTTAATTTGACAATATTATTACTGTCCAAGGAGTTTTATTACAGATTGATCTTTCCTTTGAAAAAATCAGAGGCTGTGTTTTTACATTGCCGGGGAGTAAAAAAGTCACCCCGATTGCCTTGGTACCAAGAAGCCACCTCAGCATAGTTGTGGGGTTCCCTGTGCATAAACTTCACCTGCTTCCTAGTAGACACGGTGCTGCCCAAGCTCGGGGGTTTCCAGTGCTCAACCCAGCTTGGCCTGAGCCACATCAGGAGTTTCTACCCTGTGCAGCAAGAAAATTTCAGAAACTAGGACAAAGCTGTTCTGTCCCTGCTGATCTGCTCACACATACCTTGTGTAAGAGAGATTGGTAATTGGCAAGGAAAGAATTCCTTGTTGATTTGAGAAATCTCCAGGTGACCCACAGAGAACCCAGTCATCTGGAGGTACGTCCCTACTGAGCACGTGGCCCGTGACTGAGCTCGAGATAGGGAAGCTCCTGATGTCGGCTTCAAAAGCAAGCCTCTTCCCGATCTGTTTTGCTCCAGGTGGCAGCTTGGTTGCCCATTGTTTTCAAAAGACACTGCACATGGGAATTCAGGCTTGGGGTCATGGAGAGGGAAGAAGAAGCAAGCATGTCTTTCCCAAGGGCAACTGCTTGTGCTTGGGAAGGACCCCCTCTGTTAGCAGCGTCAGCGTAGCTTCCGGGTGATGCAAAGCTGAGAGGATCTCCAAGTCAGTGCTGCAGGAATGTGGCAGTTTGAGACCGACCTATTACAGCTCTTCTTTGCATATCCACTTGTGCTCAGGCAGGGTGAGAGCTTTGGTTCCATTCCTGTTTATCTCCAGAGGAGATGGCCATGGAACCACCCGCTGCTTATGCATTCCGTGCAAAACAAGTCTGTGGCATGAGAAGAAAGATTTGGAAGACTTTTTACTGCCTTCCAAATGATTTTGCATGCTCAAGTAAAAGAAAATCACTCAGTTACTGAGACTGAATTAACTTTTTATTTCCCTCTCCTTCAGCCCATCCGAGAAAATGGAGGAACAAATTTATAGGGACAAATTTGGGAGTTGAGGGCGTGTAGTGTGAGATTTCAAGTAGTTTGTGCGTGGCAAAAGTGAGAGACCCTGTATTGTTCCATTGCATTAGGGCTAACTGCCCTGCTGCTAACCTCCCTCAGCCTCCCAGACGCACATCAGTCTGTACATCCTTAGCACATATGTTGGAGAAAGAACGAGAAAGTGCAGAAAATTACCTGACTGAAATTTTTTTAACACCTTAATTGTATAATATTACACTGCAGCCTTAAAATCAGGTTAGCGAGAACATTTCATTCTACAGCCGCAAGCTT
>NW_026561889.1:0-37373 GCF_028858705.1 Grus americana
CCCTCACGCAAACTCCGCCCCCGACGCACGCCAAGCCCCGCCCCTCACGCAAACTCCGCCCCCGACGCAAACTCCTCCCCCGACGCACGCAAGCCCCGCCCCTCACGCAAACTCCGCCCCCGACGCATGCCAAGCCCCGCCCCTCACGCAAACTCCGCCCCCGACGCAAACTCCGCCCGCGACGCACGCCAAGCCCCGCCCCTCACGCAAACTCCGCCCCCGACGCACGCCAAGCCCCGCCCCTCACGCATCGCACAGCGCATGCTCGCTCGGTGCTGCCGCCTAGTGACCAAATTTCGGTACTGCAGCGGCAGCGCCGCGCATGCGCAGTGCAGCGCCACGCCCCCCCTCCCCGGAACCGGCTGCCGGCAGCCGGTGTGCAGGGGCTGCTGTGAGCCGAGGGAGGAGCGGAGGCGTCGCCGGGCTGCGGCTGCACGGAGGGAGAAGGTGAGCGGGGCAGCGGGACGGACCGGCGGGTCCCGGGGAAAGCCCCGAGGAGGGCGGCGGCAGCGGTGCCGCCTCCGAGGAGAGGCGGGGGGGGGGGGGGGGGGCGGCGGGGTCCGTGTCACAGAGGGGAGGGGGGCTGCCCGGAGCCGTGCGGCGGGTGGGGGGGGGGCGCGCCGTGTCGGAACCGGGCGGGGAGACCGTCCGGAGCCGCGCGGCGGGGGCTGCCCGGAGCCGGCGGGCGTCCGCGCCTTTCGGAGGTGGCTGAGGGGAGGCGGGGGCGGGGGCGGGGGGGGGGGCGCCAGCCCGGAGCCGCGCTGCGGAGCTCGGGGCTGCCGTCGCGGCTCGGCGGGGCTTTCGGGTGAGTCGGCTTTGGGGGTGAGGGCACGGGACGGTGTCCCCGCAGGGTCAGGAAGCGTGGAAGGCTGCCTCCCGCGGCACGCCGGCAGTTGCAGTCTTGGGGCACGCGGCTGCTGGTCGGCCATATTGGCTCCCCGGAGCACGCCGGGAAGTGTAGTCTTACGGCACTCTAACGGCTGCCACGCGGCGCTTGCCAGTGCGTGCCGGGAGGCGTCGTTTTCGCGGACGTGGCTGCCGGACAGCCCGACTTGCTCTCGCAGGAGCGCGAGGTTGGGGTTTTTTTTGCCGGTTTCGAGTGGTTTTCTGCAGGCTTCCAGCCGCTCCCGAGCAGCGGTGCGGCCGTGCTACGAGAGCGCCGAGCGCGCGGCGAGGCGTTGCCCGGTGTCCCGAGACGAGCGCTACCGGTCGGACTCTCCGGAAGCCTGTCCGGCAGCCCCAGGCCGCCCCCGAGCCCTGGCGTGAAGGCGGCAAGCTGGCCCTCGCCTGTGCCGCTTTCTTCCTGAACAGGGGTGCTGGCGGCGGCGGCAGCGGCAGCAGCGCGGGGAAAGAGCGGCGTCTCCGGAAGCCCCTGCAGAAGGAGGAGGGTCTCCGGCCAGGGCCGACCTCCGGTAGTAACGGCCACTGCTTTTTCTTTCCCTCTCCCAGGCCGCGCTGAGGACGTGGTTGCCCGTCCCTCCCTTGGGGATGCCGTCGACTGCACCCGCCTCGCCTGTGCCTGGCCTGGCTCGCCTCGTGGCGTGGGGGCGAAAAGGGACAGGCGGCGGAGCGCTTACCGGCCGTGGACAGCAGCTGCCCTAAGGGAAGCTGGAATGGCCAGAGAAAGGTGAAGAAGAAGAAGAAGAGATGGAAGGCTCTCCGGCCGGCAGCTGCCTCCCGCTGCAGGCAAGAGAGCGCCTGCCTCGCCGGGTGAGGAAAGATCCCTCGTTGCGCTCCGCGGCAGGTCAGGCTGCCGACGGGCACCGCAGGGTCGCCACGCGTAATCCAAAGCACGGTGCGGCCGCGTACCGAGGGAGGCAGGGAGGCAGGCTACTCATCTAGGCAGACTCGTCTCCTCGGAGCTGTAAGACACCCGTGTATTCTCTTAGGCGGAGGACAGCCGAGCGACCGGAGCGACAGCAAAGGAAAGGCGGAGAGCGGGAGAAAGAAGCGTCTGCGCTGGCAAGCTCTCCCGGCAGCGCCGAGAGCCAGAGCTGCGGTGAGTCCTGGGCCCGCGGGGCCCCATCGCCTCTCCTCTGCGTCGCGGGCCCTCCTCTGCCCCCTCGCTTTCCCACCCCGCTGTGGGGTTTTTTGGTTTGCTTTCTGCTCCCCGCTATGTTCTTTTTCCATCTCGCTCTGACGGGCTGCCTGTCCCCACCTTTTTTAGGTCCTCGCTCTCTCTGCCCCGTAGCCCGTGGCTATTGTTTCCTTCTCTCTCTCCCTGTCTCTCTGTCCGGCCCCCAGCCACTGTTTCTGCATTCCTCCCCCCTCGGTCCTGTAGCCTGTCGGTATTTCTGCCATCTCTGGCTCTCTCTGTGCGGCTCCTCGTTCCTGTTGTTCGAGGTCTTCCTTCTCGGCTCCGTAGCGAGTCGTCGTGAGTCTCTCTCTTTCTCCGTCCCTCTTGAGCCTCTTCCCTGCCCCTCGTTTTGAAGGCCCGCCTCTCTGTCCCGGCACCCGTCGCTATGGTTCCTTTTTTCGGTCTGGCTCCGTCTCGCTCCCCGTCCCTGTTTTTCTAAAGTCTCCCCTCTCTGCCTCCTAGCCCGTCGGTACCTTTTTCTTTCCCCGTCGCGGTTCGTCTGGCTCCCTGTCCCTCTTTCTTTCTTCCTTCCTTCCTTCCTCCCTGTCTGCCCCGCAGCCCGTCCCTTCGTTCCTTTCTCCTTCCCTCTCTGTCCCTCTCCCGGTCCCCGGCTTTAAACTCTGCTTCTCTGCCTGGTAGCTCGCCACCGTCTTACCTTTCCCCGTCTCTCTCTCTGTCCAGCTCCCTCTCTCGAATCTTCAATTCCTCCCTGTCGCTGCAGAAGCCTGTCGGGACTTTTTCCCCTGCCCGGCTTGCCTCTCCCTGTCTCGCGATTCCTCCCTCTCTGCCCTCTTAGCCGCGACCGTTTTTATATTCTCCGTCTCTCCCTCGGTCCGCCTCGAGATCCCGATTGTTTTTTAAAGCGACCGAATCGTCGAGGTTGGCAGAGACCTTTACGATTATCGGGTGGAACCGCGAACCTGGCGCTGGCAAGTCCCCCTCTGCCCCGCAGCCCGTCCCTTCCCTTCCGACGGCCTCTTTCTGCACCTCCCTCTGTCCGGCTCCCGGCCCCTCTTTTCCACTTCCGCCCTCTGTACCCTGTGGCTTTCCCCCTCTTCTTTCTCTCTCTGTCTCTGTTTGAGGAGGAGCAGCTGCCGCCCCAGCGTTCGCACCCCGTTCACGGTGTCGCGCGCACGCTTCTTCTCGGGCGCGCTTCCTCCTCCTCCTCCTCCTTCGGGCTCGACCCGAGGCTTCCGGCAGCAGTCTCCGGGTGTCGGATTTTGTAAAATAATTAACGTAACTGAAAGGTGCAGCAGCGGGATCGGCCCGGGCGGGGCGCCTCCAAAGAGAGGGACCCCGAACAAAGAAATCCCGGGGCCGTTCCACGCTTGGGTCCCGGACACCCGCCCCTCGCGCGCTGTCCGCGCGTCCCTTAGTCCCGCGGTGACTTTTGGTCTGGGGTCTTCTACCGTCGTCTCGGATTCTTCTTCTGTATAGCTGTGGGCGGTGCGTTATTCCACAGGTGCTGCTGCGCCGATGCTCCGTACGTTCGCAGTAACGGGTAGAGCGGAAGGCTCCGTGGCCAGGGAAGAGCGGCACGGACGCGTTCCTGCTCGCTCCGTTGCACCGGAATTTCGACGGCTGGGTTCGGCCGCTAAATTGATGGCGCTACCGGAAGAAATTTCACAAAAGTGAGTACTGTGCTTGTCTTTAATCTTTTAAAGTAATTTTTCTACGGGCGCCCGGTCCGTGGCTTAGATATTTGGTTTGCGGCGAAACAGACCCGGAACGTGGCTCCAAGTAGCGTTCCGATTCGCTGAAATTCCCCGTAGTCAGAGAGCAAGAATGGTGAATGTTGCTTGGCGGTTTGAAATCTCAGGCTTTCTCTGAAAGCTGACCTGCCAGAATGAGCCGAAAGCAGGCCGAACGCCAATAGGGATGCCGCAGAAAAGGTCCTCTTCTTGACAGGAGAAGAGCTTGGCGAAACGTCAGCGCCGTTTCCCGTAGGGCCTCCGACGTACCGGTTCGGCAAGCGTGGGCTTTGTGCGATTCCCTCGGGGACGATGGCGAACAAACCTTGTACGGCAGAGAGCATCTTAGCTTACTTTCCATCTCCTGCTCGGTTACTTGCAGAATATTTAATTTGGCGTCGCACGGACCCAGAGGGACGGGTCCCCAACTCATGCTGGTAGGGCAACCCCAGTACCAGCCGGTAAAATCGGAAAAGAGTGCGACGTTTTGAAACGTTTGCCTTGCGAGGAGAAGGGCCGTCTCTCGTTAGGCAACTGAATTCTGCGACCGATTTCCACGCCTCACGCGCGTGCGTGCGCGCACACGCGCCCCCCCCCCCCCCCCCCCAACAGGCAGGCTTTGAAGGAGGCAGTCCCTAAGGCAACGCGATCTAAAACGTGGAAGTTTTTTTTTCTATTTTTAATAGTTTCTTACGGATAGGAGGCTCGTGTGAGCGTTTAGCCTGTCCTGTCCTTAATTCTGAACCCACTGGCTGGTGCAGAAGGACGGTCGTGTGACAAAAACAGCATGAAATTTGTCCCTGTGCCGGCTGCGTCCCGTGGTAAAGGAGTACATCTGTTACTCCTGCGTGAAAGATGTTTGATGAGCGTACCGCATCGTCAGAGCTGCTCTTGGTCTGCCTGCAAGCCGTGGGTTATGATTTAGAAATACGTTCGCCTACCGTTCCTTAACTGTGTGGTTTTGGTTTTTATTTTTTCAAAGAAAGGGTGGCTTTTTCGTCGATCTCTTTGTGAGAGTATCAAATCAGGCGGCGGTAAATACGTAGAAGCAACTAGGCGTACTACGGCGTGTACCGGACAGCGTTGGCGTGCCGCTCTGCTAGCAGCGGAGAGCCAGATGAGGATGCCCGTGGTAAGTACTCGCTCTGCCTCCGGCTGAACGGAAAGATTCTCATGTGGAGGGTTCCTGGGCTTGTCTGTGTGATTAGCATTACTTTTTTTTTTTTTTTTTTTAATATGAAACAGGGTCAGATAATTGTTGATGAGTGGGACTTTGCGTACTCCTTGAGGTAGTTTTTCGTACTGAACCTTAGATCGGTTACAAAACTTAATCTTTGTGCAGTTTACACGTTTTGTAGCAACTACAAAGACATTTATCCTGTAGGTAAGCTGAAAATAAAAATGCGGTTTCTCACCTGATTTTTCTTTCGGAGGAACGCTCGCCCCCAGCGGCTGGTTTTTTTTGCTAGTGTTGTCGGGGGGAAGGAACGGCGGCGCTTGCCTGATTTCTTCCCCTAGCCAGGGACCTGAAACTTTGTTTTCCTCAGCTGTTTCACTAGAAATTTACAAGTGTCGGTGGTCAACAGTGGCAGAGAATTGGGTGGCGTTTTCAATTTCAAAGGGAAGGAACGTGTTGATGTTAATTCTGTTACCAAAAGCGAAGTACCAGCTGCTTCCTCTTTCTAGATCTTCTCTCCTTTCGCCGTCCTCCCCGAGGGGTAACGTGGCCACGCCGTATACCTTTTCTGCTCTGGTACCGTTCGTTTGATACGCAGGAGCGCTGTGAAATAACTAGAAGGGCTACGGACAGACATCTGCCATCGTTGCGGCTGCCTTAAATCGTGTATTTGTCCCTTTAGCCCGTCATTTCCTTTCCGCTCAGTTGAGTTACGTGCAGCGTTAGGTTCCAGTCGAGAGCGGTGCCGCCGAGCAACGCTCTGGGAGCGTGCGCGGAGGAGGGCGACCGAGATGGCGAGAGGTCTCCGAGGCAAGACTTAGGGGGAGCGGCTGAGGTCACTTGGTTTGTTCAGCTTGGAGAAGGGAAGGCCGAGGGGTGACCTCATCGCAGTCTACACCTTCCTCGAGGGGGACGGCGGAGGGGGAGGCGCTGACCTCCGCTCTCTCCGGTGACCGGCACTAGGACCCGAGGAAACGGGACGAAGCTGCGTCAGGGCAAGTTCAGACCGGACGTTGGGAAAAGGCTTTTCACTGAGAGGGCGGTCGGTCAGTCACGGAACAGGCTCCCCAGGGAAGCGGTCGCAGCCACCGAGCCTGTCAGGAGTTCAAGGAGCGTCTGAACGATGCTCTTAGTCGCACGGTTTAGTTTTAGGTAGTCCCACGTGGAGCGGGGGCTTGGTCTCGGTGATCCGTATGGGTCCCTTCCAACTTGAGATACTCTATGATTCTGTGAAATCTTCTGGGTTAGAAACGACCTTATTGTAACAGAGAATTCGCTGAACGTGGCTTTGTGCAAGGACTGTCGTCTTAGAATATCTTTTTTTTTTTTCTTCCCCCCCCCCACAGATATGAGAAAAGCTCTGTCCAGAGATATGGAGATGAAATCAGTTGTACCTCACCCTGTGACACCGGAAGACATTGAGTAACTGTAAGCTGTGATGCTCAGTGAAATTACTAAGAGCGTTAAGTTTCCCGTGCCTTTGCTTTCACTCTCCCATTCTCTCGTCTTGTGGCACGTCGCATTTTTTGAGGCCGTGGAAGCGACACCGGGAGCGATGGGTTGTCAGAACCAGGTCCTCCTGCCCGTCGCTGGTTTTGCTTACCTTCGCCGTCTCTGTGTACCAGCCTGCGTCTCTCTCTCTCTGTTCCTCAATCCCTGTCCTCTCTTCTCTGTTCTGCTTTGTTTCACTGCGTATGTCCCGTTCCCTGTCCCACCTTTATCCTTCCTTCCTTCTTCCTCGCCTTTTTCTTTGTCCTTTTGTCCTGCTCCCCGACCCTGTTTCTCGCTCCATCTGACCGTCCTTTTCCTGGCACCTTGGTGTCTCTGCTCCTTGCCCCCGTCTTTCTCTCCCCTCTGCCCAGTCCTCGTCTCCCTCTTTTGTGCGTCTGCCCCTCTGTCTTGCTCCCTGCCCCTCTTGTTCTCACTCTGCCCCAGCGTCCCGCTCCCCGGTCCTCTTTCCCTCTGTTGCTCTCTCCTTCTCCCTGCTCCCCAGCCCGGTTCTCTCACGCTCCCGCTTCCTTTTTTTATTCTCTGTTGCTCTGTCCTGCTCCCCGTGCCGCTGTCCCTCGCCGTACCTCTCGGTCCGGCTCCCTGCCCTTATTCTCTTTTCCTCCCTCGCCGTGGCGCTGCCCGCCCAGGGTCGTTTCTGCCTCTCTGTCCCGCTCCCCGTCCTTGTTTGTCGGTCACCGTCCCGCTGCCTCTCTTCCTGCCGCTTCTTCCTCCCTCTCTGTCAGGCTCCCTGTCCCCGTCCTTCACTCGCCGTCCCTTTCCTTGCCTCGCGCTTTCTCGCTCGCCGCCGCCCCCCCCATCCAGCTGGCTGCCCCTTTTCTCCTCTCTTCTAGCGTCCTGCAGCTGGCTCCTCGGTTTTGGCGGCAGCCTGCACATAGCAGCCCAGCTCTCCAGCAGCCTGACGGACCGACCGTGTGTCTGTTCCACGCCGGACTGGCGAGCGTGGCTCTGGGTAGGACAGCCGAGGCGCCCCAGGGCCGGGCCCCGGTGCGGAGTCTCTCCCGGGACCGGCTCTGTGTGTGACTGAATAAACGCTTGCGGTCTCTTTTGCCGTGCCGGCTGCCTTGGCGCTTCCTTTGCGGGGGTGCTGTGATGGAGGGCAGGGGAGGAGGGGTGTGGGGGGGGTCAGGTGATGGCCCCCTGTTCATGTGGGGCTCCAGCTGTGGGTTGGGGCTGGAGGAGTCCCAGGTGCAGGCAGTGAGGCTGCTGGTGCCCCAGGTGCGGGCAGTGAGGCTGATGGCCATGGCCCCTCCCTATAAGGGGCTGCTGGTGTGCAGTGGCTGCTGTGAGCCAAGGGAGGAGCGGAGGCGTTGCTGGGCTGTGGCTGCATGGAGGGAGAAGGTGAGTGGGGCAGCCTCTTAGGAGGGGTAGGGGTAGGTGGGTGGCAGGGTGCAGGTCAGAGGCATGGAGCTGAAGGAGGGTTGCCTGGAGCCGGCGGGCGTCTGTGCTGTGTCGGAGCTTGTGGGGGGAGTGCTGGCTGGCGGTCCAGCCCGGAGCCACGCTGCGGAGCTCCGCGGGGATTTCGGTGAGTTGGTGCGAGGGAATGGGACAGTGTCCCCGCAGGGTCAGGAAGCGTGGAAGGCTGCCTCCCGCAGCACGCTGGGAGCTGTAGTCTTATGGCACTCGGCTGACATGCAGTGTTTGCCAGTGCGTGCCAGCAGCTGTCATTTCCCCTTTTGGAAAAGGCACTGTCTGCCTCTCACCTCAACAAAAATGCTCTAGCTCTGGTTAGTCCAGACAGCTGTTCCCAGCTGCAGCACCTCCCCTGTAGCCTGTCCCATAGCCACAGACTGCTGCCTGACCCTGTCTTCACATTAGCACGCTGGCCCTCAAAGATAGTTTATTGCACCATAAATGCTGGTGTCATTAGCATCAGTTTGGAGAAAATAGCGGCATCTCCAAAAGCTCCCCCAGAAGAAGGGGTTGCTGCTTCAGGAGAGCTACAGTCATCACTGTGGATGAGAGTTGCTGGTTGTTTACCTCTCCCAGAAGCAGTGGTGAGGGGTCAGTTGTTGGTTCCTCTCTGGGGATGTTGTTTGCTGCATCTGCCTCAGGTTTGTGTGGGTTGCCTTTGGCCTCCTTCTCCTAGAGGCACAGGCAAAAAAGCATAGCTGGACACTTACTGGCCGCACAGAGGAGCTGCTGAGGCCCAAGCCCAAGGCCAGAAAAAGGCAATGCAGCTGAAGAATAAAATGAAGGGGATCCAGCTGGCAGCTTCATTAAAGAAACAGAGGAGGAGGACCTCCTGCAGGCAGGAGACCATCTCTCTGGGTTAAGAAGAACACCTCTTAGCACAGTCCTTGGCAGATCCGATCTCTAACGTGCGCCCCACCATCAAAATTCCTCCTTTAGACAAATATCGTAACATCCTCTGCGTAGAGAGACGTTACCCCCCCAGAGAGTCGGAATCGGCAGTTTTATCTTAACCACGTTTTTGTGGGAAATCGGACTAAATGTAACACAACTAATCCTATTAAATCTCGCTCGAGCCGGGCCCAGAGGGGACCAAAGGCATCGGGAGTATTTTGGTCGCGTAGCGACAAAGCTTATAAAGTACTTCCGCGTCGGGGAGGAATTCGCACTCTAGGATTGGTAACTGCGGATTTACAAATGCTCCCGAAAACTGTAGAAGTTCCAATCTGGCATCGCACCTTTTTAACTCGCGTTAAAAGGACCGATACCCCATTAATAGAAAAGCCCTCGGGATTTCATTCTTTTCTCCGATGGTTCATACCATCTTTAGGGGTGACCGAACTGGAAAAAGTGATTTTAAACATATCAGGAGAAATTGAAAAACCGGCAAACTATACCGCTCGTGGGTTAACAACCTTGCAAATTGAAATCGCAGAACTCTCAAAAGTTACCCTCCAAAATCTTACGGCCTTAGATACGACGTTAGCATCGCAAGGTGGAGTTCGCACAACACTAAATGCGAGTCGTCGCACACGTATGGATCATTCAGGGGAATTATTGACTGACGTACATAAAATCTGGGAAATTAATTCTCGAATGCGACAAGTACAAAAAGACGATACATCTCGGGGTTTTACCGATACCATGTCGGGGTTGACTTCCCGGGTTCCTGATCTATCTGTGCGGCTCAAAAAGGCCCTTGCTGTAGCAGCCTTAGCAATCGTAGGGATTGTACGCGTAATAGCGATTTTTCAATCTTGTATAACCTGTTTTTCTAGTATAGTAGCAAAATGGCAACGAGCTCGGAGATATAAATAATTGCAGGGATGCAATAAAAACAAACGGAGGGAACTGTAAAAAATATAGAAGCCTAGCTATAAGAAAACTTATGCTAACTAGAAAGCTGCTTAAGGCCTAGAACTGTTTTAAAGCCTATAATCATGGGAAAGGGGTTTCTAATCAAGGTAATAGATAACGAAGCTAACCGACCCCGGCAGCGTACAATGCCGCTACGTTCCTCGTACGGTCCCTACCCAACCGGACAATAGGCCCGGGAATATTAATCTTACAAAGTAAGTTGTTACAGACAGGCGCATCCGCAGCAAGGATACCGCGCACGCCTGCAAGAAGAGGGCCATCCGGCGGACACGGGTGCGTGACCACCGGCGACCGCCAGAGACCTCCGAGGACCGCCGACTCAAATCACCGAGCGTGCGTGACGGGGAGGAGAATATGGAAATGAATTCTAAGAAATGATTATCATAGGACTGCCTTTTCTTGGAAAATAATGGATACGTATATTTTGATTCTATAGAACCTGCGTCTCGGTAATCACCCGGACGCACGTTTGGCGGAGCCGTTTCCCCCGTGCATCCGGCGCTGCAGTAAAGCAAACCTAGGGTAACTCACCTCTGGTAGATTTAACAAATCTGTTTCCCTCTCCCTATTTTTTATTCCTCCCTCTGTACCCACTCACTGTTTAAATTTTTATGTTTCCTTCTCTTCATCTCCCTGTCCCTTTTTTAATATTTCTGTGTTTCTTGTATCCCATCAGGTTTTAAATTTTCTTTCCACATTGTCCTCTACCCATCTTCCTGTCCCTACGTTTTATTTCTTGTACTCAGTTGCTTTTTAAAATTCCTTCTACATCTCTCTGTCTCCCTTTCTTGATGTTTTAAAATTGTTTTCTATGTTCCCTATAGGCCATTGCTATTTAATTTCTCTTTCAACAACTCCATATATCCATCTCCCTTTCCCTAAATTTTAATTCATCCTTTTCTGCCGTATACCCCGCCGCTTTTTAAATTTTCTTTCAATGTTTCCTTCTATTCTCATCCCCATTCCTACTTTTTTCTTCTTTCTGATGTTTCTTGTAGCCTATCGCTTTTAAAAATTTCTACGTCTCCCTCTATCCGACTCCCCGTCTCTATTTTTTAATTCCTCCTTCTGTGCCCTGCACAGGGTCGCTGTAAAAATTTTCAATGTCTCCATTTATTTAGTTTCCCATACTCGGTCCATTTTTTTTGTCACGTACCTCATTGATTTTTAGTTTTGCGCACGTGCTATTTTCCCCCGTTCTTATTTTATTCTCATCTTTCCTTAAAGCTGTCGCATTTAAAATTTTCTTTCTATGTCTAAGCTTATTTGCTTTGATGTCCCTATTTTTTGTTTTCCCATGTGCCCTATACCTCATCGCTTTTAAAATTTTTTCAACGTCCACTTTAACCAATTCCGCCTTATTTGTTTCTCATCCATCCTGTACCCCCTTGCTTTTGAAATTTTCTTCCTACGTCTCTCCGTATTTTTCTCCCTATTCTTGTTTTGTAATTTTTCCTTTTCTTTCCTTAATGCCCCTGCTTTTATCATTTGCTTCCTCTGTGTGTCTCTATCACCCTACCCTTATTTTTTTTTGTCATGTCTTTCCTTAATGCCTTTGCTTTTAAAATTTTCTTTCTATGTCTACTTAAACCCATTTGCTGTCTTTATTTTTAATTTTTTTCCCCATCTGTTCTGAACGCCATCGCTTTTTCCATTTTCATTCCACGTCTACTTTTATCAAGCTCCCTATCCGTATTTTTAAATTTATTGACGTCCGTCACGTACCCCGTCGCCTCTTAAATCGTATTTCCTTGTCGGCATCTATTTTTTACCATATCCTCATTTTAAATTTTTTTCTCGCCTGGCTTAATGCCATCCCTTATTATGTTTTCTTTCTGTGACAACTTTTACGTTGACATCTGTTTTTTTTATTGTTTTCTTGTCTTTCCCATACTCTGTCGCTCTCCAAATTTTCTGTTTAAGTCTCTATATCTAGTTTTTCGTCCCATTTTTATTTGTTCTCCTGCATTTCCTGTACCGCAACTTTTAAAACTGCGTTTCTGCGCGTGCCGGTTTTGGACGGGATAGGGTTAGTTTCCTTCACGGTAGCTGTTACGGGGCTACGTTTTGGATTCATGCCAAAAACAGCGTGCATACTACGGCGGCGCTTTAATTATCGCCGATATTTTGTTGTAGCTACTTGCCCGCTCGTAAGGGTGTTTTGTAGCGTTTCTGATGCATATTTTTCATTTTCTATGGTTTTCTGGCGCTTTCTCTCCTTTGGGACTCATCTAGTTCCGTTAAGGGAGTCAGTCGGAGAGACTGTCGAGGTTAGCTGACAATTTACAGTAAGTAATTTACTGTTCAGCCAGAGATATTTTTGAGAAGGGCTTCTCACAGGGTCTATTCCGGCTTTGTCATTCGGTCTTATCCAGAACGTAGTTCCGGTAGAAGTCAGGCGGTACGTGCGGTCTCGCTCAAAACGACGTGTAAGCCCGGAGCATTTTGGGGTTTTTATAGTAAACTAACAGATGTAATTTTCAACAACAAGATTGTCATTGCATTTAATTAACTACTTTGCTACAAGATTTAGCGTACCATTTATCTCTTTCTGTATACAGCCCAGAAAAATCAAAACTAATTACATACCCGGTCACATCATCAATACGATAGATGGAGTTGCAGTAAAAGAGCGGGTATCATTGTTTCCAGCCAGAGCTGCTTTCTCTATTCAGCACTTAGTACACCATAAACTCAAGACAGGTAAGAAAATCCACTGCTGCTCTTCCGGCCGCTTTTAAGCCTTGTGGTGGTCAGCCCCTCCCCTTTCCCAGGGGCTGGTGGGAAGGATGGTGGGCGGGGCCCGAGGTATATGAACCGCAGGCCTCTGCCAGGGAGCTCAATCTGCTTCCAGGCTTCTCTGGTATCAGAGCTATGCTGGTCCTTCAGTCAAGGGCAGCTTTAGTATCAGTTTGGCTTTTTGGGTAGATACATCTGAGATAAGAGCCTCGGGACCGGTCAAGGTTAAGCAGTGTATTTAATAGAAAGTATGCTTTATGCAGATTTGGTGGGGTTTTTAATTTATTAGTTTTCAGGTCAGTATTTTTATATTGAGCATTCTGAGGTTTGTAAGATCATTTAATAACATGTATTTCTTTTTTTTTTTTTTCTAGGTCCACTGCATTTTACTGGAATTCCTGATTTTACAGAAGAGGGAACCTTGGTTTTTTTCTCCAGTTTTCCTGTAAGCTATGTAAGTTGCCAGTATTATTTCTCTTAATAGGACTGACGATGAGATTATCTAGCAGGGGTTAGGTTCAGCATCTTGTACGTATTCATTCACAGAGTTTTAGCATTTCTGAAGAAAGCAGCAGGGATGTAAGGTATAGTGTCTTTCAGGCTACGGGACAGCTCGCCGCTTTTCCCGATCGCCCACAGAGTACCACGTTGTTCCTAGAACCTTTGCGGCTCACTGCAGGCTTCTCGTAGATTATAAGCATTGGGACTTTGTTTTGTTTTGCAGGCTCATAGCTCGCGGAAAGATAGAAGGTAAGAGTCATCTGCAGAACGCAGTGTAAGGCTTTGAGGAGCGGCCGACACGGGGGGTTTGGGGGGGCGCAAATACAAGGAGAGAGCTGTCAGGAAGGAGCGGGGTTCCTTCTCGGAGTTCAGGAGAAGAGAAGGAGTTTCTAAAGTTTTGGGACCGAGGGACAGTTGTGAAAGAGGAGGGCTCATCACCCATTCTCAGATAAGTTTTACAGGTGGATTTGGGTGCCACCGAGGACTATTCTAGCTCAGTCTCATCACAGCCGACCGGAGGCACGACGATCCCGAGACGTGCGGCGTAAGTTATCCGGCCCTCGGCACGGCCATAAGCAGAGCTGAATGTCAGAAGAGTCTCATCTTGTGAAGCATGGGGTAGGTTAAAATATACCTTCCTGAACTCTGAAGTCTCTGCTTCCCTGTACCTTCTGCTTTCTTTATTCCCTGACTTAATTTTTGCATCCATCCCTTCACCGTCCATCTGGATGTCACAGTTACTTAGAGACACAGACTAGGCAATTATTTCCAGCGCAGGCTTGAGCGACCGTATTCCCTGGAATTTCACGGTGAAGAGGATGCATATCGCCCGCGCTCGTAATGGTCTCCAGCTGGGGGTCTGTCTTTTATTGTGGTCCTGACACAAAGCTTTTTCTATTTTCTAGTTTTACCTTTTTCCGTAAGCGAACGATGAGGCTTGCTCTAGTACCGGTCACGGCAGTTATGTTCTCTTGTTCTTGGAAGCATTTAAGGTTAGAGTAGAGGAGAGGGCTGTCTGGGAGCAGTTCCATTTGGGCAGGCAAAGGGAGCGGGTTGCTCATCGGCACGATGCTAGACCGGGCAGGGCAGTTCCAGCCTGTGTTATGTCTGTGTGTCTTGTCCTGTGTGTCTCAGCCCTTCCTCGGGTCTCAACACCCTCTTTGCGCTCAAGGGGCAAAGTGTGCTTCTCGGTTGCCATCCCTAGGCTCTCGGATGCCTCCGCTCATCGGCGTAGCGCCAGTCGGGTGCTTCTTTGCTTGCCTTGCAAGCTTACGGCGTGGATCGTTCTCGCGTGTCGGAAGCTTCCGGCGGGTCCTCTTTTTGCAGCCTAGTCCTAGGCCGCATCGGGAGCTCTGCTCTCCAGCCGTCCGTTCTCAGGGACCGGGGCTTCTTCTCTGCGTCGTTACATTCTTAGGTCTTGAAGACAGGCTTCTTGCCGCATCCCTCGCCCTGGTTTTGACCGTAGCTTCTTACAACTGGCTATCACGGTCCATTCTTTTCTGGGGTTGCCATAGAGCTTCTGCTCCCGGGTGTCGTGCCCTGTAGGTCATCTTGTTGGGCAGCCTCTCCGGTCCAGGAGTCGTTCCTCTCGCTGAGAGTTTTCTCTCACTTGTGATTTGTGGTGTTTGTAGCATTCTGTGTAGCGTTGATCCCCGTGCATGTGTGTCTTGGGCGTGGAGCTGCTCTGCCCGGGGCTGTCGAGTCCAGGGTTAGGCGGAATAGCGATAGAAGTGTACGGTTAGTGTGTCAGTATGGCCAGTCTGGAATTGTTTGGCTCTCGCTCGGCATCTGGCTGACTTGTTTAATTATCTTGGTGGTTTTTTTATTTCCAGATGCAGAGAGAGAGGAAGCGCACCAAAGAGCAGCACAGGAGGGGAGCAGAGCGCCGTAAGGAGGTGGGTCGGCCAGTGGAGTCGGAGGGAAGATGTGGCTGGTGCCTATATGACTCCATTCAGATTTGTGTGTGGCTTTTATTTTGAAGGTGCAAAGGTGGATATGGACCCCGTCGGACACAGACACGGGAGGTGACTCGGGCCAGGTGAGCGGCGACTAGCGGGCTGAAGTACAGCAGTTATTTTTCTGGTGTTGCATTGCTGTTTAAGGTACAGGGATCCTTTGTTTGTGTTTTCTAGGTGGGGCGCAAGGACGGCAGCCCAAAACGACGGAGGCCAGGTGAGCAAGCGGCTGAGGTCAAGGAGGGGGAGGTAGGAATCGGTGCGGGCAAGCCGCAGTTTTGGGCAGTGTCTGAGCACGTGCCTCTCGCTTGATTTTCGGCAGGTGCCGCAGGGAGCCTCGGAGGGGCGAAGCCGCGTGCCGACGAGCAGTCAGAGAAGGTGAGGCGCTTGTCAGTGTCTAATAGCAAAGCAGTATAAGGCAACTTGTTTGAGCTTTTCCCTCTGGTCTTGCAGGCGCTGCGTGGCCACCTTTTGGACCGGATGTCCGTTTGAGGTGAGCTGGAGGAACGGCGAGGGCGGTTGTGGGAGCGGTGACTCCTGACAAACGTAGGAGTAATTTTGTGTCTCTTGGCGTCTTAGGTGCCACGAGGGATGACGGCTGCAGGGGTCAGTCTCTGGACCGAGCAGGTGAGCGGAAAGACAGGGTGCTTCTGAGGAGAGGGGGGCGTTGTGGGCAAGGTTGGTGTTGACCGGTGCGATGCTGACTGACAGCAATGTTTTGTTTGTTTTGGTGATGTGTTTACTCTAGGTGAAGAGGGTCCAGACGACTGCCGGAAGATCCCAGTTAGCCGATGCACAATGTGCATGTTGTTTGTTGTGGATGGATTCAGATCCTCGGCCCTCTGAAAGCTAAGTTGAGGGACCGGGGCCAGGGAGGGAGCAGGCCGAGGAGGGGGCAAGTTCGGGGGTCGCAGGGGAGATGTGTTGCGGTTAGCGTAGGGGCAAGAGCTGTCTGGCAGCGGTCCCCTAGGGTGGGCAAAGGGAGCGGGTTACTTGTCAACACAATACTAGGCTGTGTTGGGCAGGGCAGTTCCAGCCTGTGTCTGTGGTATGTTTGTTGTGTGTCTTGTCCTGTGTGTCTCAGCCCTTCCTCGGGTCTCAACGCCCTCTTTGCGCTCAAAGGGCACGGCATGCTTCTCGGGCGCCATCCCTAGGCTCTCAAACGCCTGTATTCATCGGTGTAGCGCCAACGGGGCGCTTCTTTTGCTTGCCCTGCAAGCTTACGGCGTGGATTGTTCTCGCGTGTCGGAAGCTTCCGGCGGGTCCTCTTTTTGCAGCCTAGTCCTAGGCCGCATCGGGAGCTCTGCTCTCCAGCCGTCCGTTCTCAGGGACCGAGGCTTCTTCTCTGCGTCGTTACATTCTTAGGTCTTGAAGAGAGGCTTCTTGCCGCATCCCTCGCCCTGGTTTTGACCGTAGCTTCTTACAACTGGCTATCACGGTCCATTCTTTTCTGGGGTTGCCATAGAGCTTCTGCGCCCGGGTGTCACGCCCTGTAGGTCGCCTTGCATGGCAGCCTCTCCGGTCCGGGAGTCGTTCCTCTCGCTGAGAGTTTTCTCTCACTTGTGATTTGTGGTGTTTGTAGCATTCTGTGTAGCGTTGATCCCCGTGCATGTGTGTCTTGGGCGTGGAGCTGCTCTGCCCGGGGCTGTCGAGTCCAGGGTTAGGCGGAATAGCGATAGAAGTGTACGGTTAGTGTGTCAGTATGGCCAGTCTGGAATTGTTTGGCTCTCGCTCGGCATCTGGCTGACTTGTTTAATTATCTTGGTGGTTTTTTTATTTCCAGATGCAGAGAGAGAGGAAGCGCACCAAAGAGCAGCACAGGAGGGGAGCAGAGCGCCGTAAGGAGGTGGGTCGGCCAGTGGAGTCGGAGGGAAGATGTGGCTGGTGCCTACATGACTCCATTCAGATTTGTGTGTGGCTTTTATTTTGAAGGTGCAAAGGTGGATATGGACCCCGTCGGACACAGACACGGGAGGTGACTCGGGCCAGGTGAGCGGCGACTAGCGGGCTGAAGTACAGCAGTTATTTTTCTGGTGTTGCATTGCTGTTTAAGGTACAGGGATCCTTTGTTTGTGTTTTCTAGGTGGGGCGCAAGGACGGCAGCCCAAAACGACGGAGGCCAGGTGAGCAAGCGGCTGAGGTCAAGGAGGGGGAGGTAGGAATCGGTGCGGGCAAGCCGCAGTTTTGGGCAGTGTCTGAGCACGTGCCTCTCGCTTGATTTTCGGCAGGTGCCGCAGGGAGCCTCGGAGGGGCGAAGCCGCGTGCCGACGAGCAGTCAGAGAAGGTGAGGCGCTTGTCAGTGTCTAATAGCAAAGCAGTATAAGGCAACTTGTTTGAGCTTTTCCCTCTGGTCTTGCAGGCGCTGCGTGGCCACCTTTTGGACCGGATGTCCGTTTGAGGTGAGCTGGAGGAACGGCGAGGGCGGTTGTGGGAGCGGTGACTTCTGACAAACGTAGGAGTAATTTTGTGTCTCTTGGCGTCTTAGGTGCCACGAGGGATGACGGCTGCAGGGGTCAGTCTCTGGACCGAGCAGGTGAGCGGAAAGACAGGGTGCTTCTGAGGAGAGGGGGGCGTTGTGGGCAAGGTTGGTGTTGACCGGTGCGATGCTGACTGACAGCAATGTTTTGTTTGTTTTGGTGATGTGTTTACTCTAGGTGAAGAGGGTCCAGACGACTGCCGGAAGATCCCAGTTAGCCGATGCACAATGTGCATGTTGTTTGTTGTGGATGGATTCAGATCCTCGGCCCTCTGAAAGCTAAGTTGAGGGACCGGGGCCAGGGAGGGAGCAGGCCGAGGAGGGGGCAAGTTCGGGGGTCGCAGGGGAGATGTGTTGCGGTTAGCGTAGGGGCAAGAGCTGTCTGGCAGCGGTCCCCTAGGGTGGGCAAAGGGAGCGGGTTACTTGTCAACACAATACTAGGCTGTGTTGGGCAGGGCAGTTCCAGCCTGTGTCTGTGGTATGTTTGTTGTGTGTCTTGTCCTGTGTGTCTCAGCCCTTCCTCGGGTCTCAACGCCCTCTTTGCGCTCAAAGGGCACGGCATGCTTCTCGGGCGCCATCCCTAGGCTCTCAAACGCCTGTATTCATCGGTGTAGCGCCAACGGGGCGCTTCTTTTGCTTGCCCTGCAAGCTTACGGCGTGGATCGTTCTCGCGTGTCGGAAGCTTCCGGCGGGTCCTCTTTTTGCAGCCTAGTCCTAGGCCGCATCGGGAGCTCTGCTCTCCAGCCGTCCGTTCTCAGGGACCGGGGCTTCTTCTCTGCGTCGTTACATTCTTAGGTCTTGAAGAGAGGCTTCTTGCCGCATCCCTCGCCCTGGTTTTGACCGTAGCTTCTTACAACAGGCTATCACGGTCCATTCTTTTCTGGGGTTGCCATAGAGCTTCTGCTCCCGGGTGTCGTGCCCTGTAGGTCATCTTGTTGGGCAGCCTCTCCGGTCCGGGAGTCGTTCCTCTCGCTGAGAGTTTTCTCTCACTTGTGATTTGTGGTGTTTGTAGCATTCTGTGTAGCGTTGATCCCCGTGCGTGTGTGTCTTGGGCGTGGAGCTGCTCTGCCCGGGGCTGTCGAGTCCAGGGTTGGGCGGAATAGCAAGAAGAGGGTCCAGTTAGTGTGTCAGTATGGCCAGTCTGGAATTGTTTGGCTCTCGCTCGGCATCTGGCTGACTTGTTTAATTATCTTGGTGGTTTTTTTTATTTCCAGATGCAGAGAGAGAGGAAGCGCACCAAAGAGCAGCACAGGAGGGGAGCAGAGCGCCGTAAGGAGGTGGGTCGGCCAGTGGAGTCGGAGGGAAGATGTGGCTGGTGCCTACATGACTCCATTCAGATTTTTTTATTTTGAAGGTGCAAAGGTGGATATGGACCCCGTCGGACACAGACACGGGAGGTGACTCGGGCCAGGTGAGCGGCAACTAGCGGGCTGAAGTACAGCAGTTATTTTTCTGGTGTTGCGTTGCTGTTTAAGGTACAGGGATCCTTTGTTTGTGTTTTCTAGGTGGGGCGCAAGGACGGCAGCCCAAAACGACGGAGGCCAGGTGAGCAAGCGGCTGAGGTCAAGGAGGGGGAGGTAGGAATCGGTGCGGGCAAGCCGCAGTTTTGGGCAGTGTCTGAGCACGTGCCTCTCGCTTGATTTTCGGCAGGTGCCGCAGGGAGCCTCGGAGGGGCGAAGCCGCGTGCCGACGAGCGTTCCGAGAAGGTGAGGCGCTTGTCAGTGTCTAATAGCAAAGCAGTATAAGGCAACTTGTTTGAGCATTTCCCTCTGGTCTTGCAGGCGCTGTGTGGCCACCCTTGGAACCGGATGTCCGTTTGAGGTGAGCTGGAGGAACGGCGGGGGTGGTTGTGGGAGCGGTGACTCCTGACAAACGTAGGAGTAATTTTGTGTCTCTTGGCGTCTTAGGTGCCACGAGGGATGACGGCTGCAGGGGTCAGTCTCTGGACCGAGCAGGTGAGCGGAAAGACAGGGTGCTTCTGAGGAGAGGGGGGCGTTGTGGGCAAGGTTGGTGTTGACCGGTGCGATGCTGACTGACAACAATGTTTTGTTTGTTTTGGTGATGTGTTTACTCTAGGTGAAGAGGGTCCAGACGACTGCCGGAAGATCCCAGTTAGCCGATGCACAATGTGCATGTTGTTTGTTGTGGATGGATTCAGGTCCTCGGCCCTCTGAAAGCTAAGTTGAGGGACCGGGGCCAGGGAGGGAGCGGGCCGAGGAGGGGGCAAGTTCGGGGGTCGCAGGGGAGATGTGTTGCGGTTAGCGTAGGGGCAAGAGCTGTCTGGCAGCGGTCCCCTAGGGTGGGCAAAGGGAGCGGGTTACTTGTCAACACAATACTAGGCTGTGTTGGGCAGGGCAGTTCCAGCCTGTGTCTGTGGTATGTTTGTTGTGTGTCTTGTCCTGTGTGTCTCAGCCCTTCCTTGGGTCTCAACGCCCTCTTTGCACTCAAAGGGCACGGCATGCTTCTCGGGCGCCATCCCTAGGCTCTCAAACGCCTGTATTCATCGGTGTAGCGCCAACGGGGCGCTTCTTTTGCTTGCCTAGCGAGCTTACGGCGTGGATCGTTCTCGTGTGTCGGAAGTTTCCGGCGGGTCCTTTTCTTGCCGCCTCATCCCCGGCCGCATCGGGAGCTCTGCTCTCCAGCCGTCCGTTCTCAGGGACCAAGGCTTCTTCTCTGCGTCGTTACATTCTTAGGTCTTGAAGAGAGGCTTCTTGCCGCATCCCTCGCCCTGGTTTTGACCGTAGCTTCTTACAACTGGCTATCACGGTCCATTCTTTTCTGGGGTTGCCATAGAGCTTCTGCGCCCGGGTGTCACGCCCTGTAGGTCATCTTGTTGGGCAGCCTCTCCGGTCCGGGAGTCGTTCCTCTCGCTGAGAGTTTTCTCTCACTTGTGATTTGTGTTGTTTGTAGCATTCTGTGTAGCGTTGATCCCCGTGCGTGTGTGTCTTGGGCGTGGAGCTGCTCTGCCCGGGGCTGTCGAGTCCAGGGTTAGGCGGAATAGCAATAGAAGTGTACGGTTAGTGTGTCAGTATGGCCAGTCTGGAATTGTTTGGCTCTCGCTCGGCATCTGGCTGACTTGTTTAATTATCTTGGTGGTTTTTTTTATTTCCAGATGCAGAGAGAGAGAGGAAGCGCACCAAAGAGCAGCACAGGAGGGGAGCAGAGCGCCGTAAGGAGGTGGGTCGGCCAGTGGAGTCGGAGGGAAGATGTGGCTGGTGCCTACATGACTCCATTCAGATTTTTTTATTTTGAAGGTGCAAAGGTGGATATGGACCCCGTCGGACACAGACACGGGAGGTGACTCGGGCCAGGTGAGCGGCAACTAGCGGGCTGAAGTACAGCAGTTATTTTTCTGGTGTTGCGTTGCTGTTTAAGGTACAGGGATCCTTTGTTTGTGTTTTCTAGGTGGGGCGCAAGGACGGCAGCCCAAAACGACGGAGGCCAGGTGAGCAAGCGGCTGAGGTCAAGGAGGGGGAGGTAGGAATCGGTGCGGGCAAGCCGCAGTTTTGGGCAGTGTCTGAGCACGTGCCTCTCGCTTGATTTTCGGCAGGTGCCGCAGGGAGCCTCGGAGGGGCGAAGCCGCGTGCCGACGAGCGTTCCGAGAAGGTGAGGCGCTTGTCAGTGTCTAATAGCAAAGCAGTATAAGGCAACTTGTTTGAGCATTTCCCTCTGGTCTTGCAGGCGCTGTGTGGCCACCCTTGGAACCGGATGTCCGTTTGAGGTGAGCTGGAGGAACGGCGAGGGTGGTTGTGGGAGCGGTGACTCCTGACAAACGTAGGAGTAATTTTGTGTCTCTTGGCGTCTTAGGTGCCACGAGGGATGACGGCTGCAGGGGTCAGTCTCTGGACCGAGCAGGTGAGCGGAAAGACAGGGTGCTTCTGAGGAGAGGGGGGCGTTGTGGGCAAGGTTGGTGTTGACCGGTGCGATGCTGACTGACAACAATGTTTTGTTTGTTTTGGTGATGTGTTTACTCTAGGTGAAGAGGGTCCAGACGACTGCCGGAAGATCCCAGTTAGCCGATGCACAATGTGCATGTTGTTTGTTGTGGATGGATTCAGGTCCTCGGCCCTCTGAAAGCTAAGTTGAGGGACCGGGGCCAGGGAGGGAGCGGGCCGAGGAGGGGGCAAGTTCGGGGGTCGCAGGGGAGATGTGTTGCGGTTAGCGTAGGGGCAAGAGCTGTCTGGCAGCGGTCCCCTAGGGTGGGCAAAGGGAGCGGGTTACTTGTCAACACAATACTAGGCTGTGTTGGGCAGGGCAGTTCCAGCCTGTGTCTGTGGTATGTTTGTTGTGTGTCTTGTCCTGTGTGTCTCAGCCCTTCCTTGGGTCTCAACGCCCTCTTTGCGCTCAAAGGGCACGGCATGCTTCTCGGGCGCCATCCCTAGGCTCTCAAACGCCTGTATTCATCGGTGTAGCGCCAACGGGGCGCTTCTTTTGCTTGCCTAGCGAGCTTACGGCGTGGATCGTTCTCGTGTGTCGGAAGTTTCCGGCGGGTCCTTTTCTTGCCGCCTCATCCCCGGCCGCATCGGGAGCTCTGCTCTCCAGCCGTCCGTTCTCAGGGACCAAGGCTTCTTCTCTGCGTCGTTACATTCTTAGGTCTTGAAGAGAGGCTTCTTGCCGCATCCCTCGCCCTGGTTTTGACCGTAGCTTCTTACAACTGGCTATCACGGTCCATTCTTTTCTGGGGTTGCCATAGAGCTTCTGCTCCCGGGTGTCGTGCCCTGTAGGTCATCTTGTTGGGCAGCCTCTCCGGTCCGGGAGTCGTTCCTCTCGCTGAGAGTTTTCTCTCACTTGTGATTTGTGGTGTTTGTAGCATTCTGTGTAGCGTTGATCCCCGTGCGTGTGTGTCTTGGGCGTGGAGCTGCTCTGCCCGGGGCTGTCGAGTCCAGGGTTAGGCGGAATAGCAAGAAGAGGGTCCAGTTAGTGTGTCAGTATGGCCAGTCTGGAATTGTTTGGCTCTCGCTCGGCATCTGGCTGACTTGTTTAATTATCTTGGTGGTTTTTTTTATTTCCAGATGCAGAGAGAGAGGAAGCGCACCAAAGAGCAGCACAGGAGGGGAGCAGAGCGCCGTAAGGAGGTGGGTCGGCCAGTGGAGTCGGAGGGAAGATGTGGCTGGTGCCTACATGACTCCATTCAGATTTTTTTATTTTGAAGGTGCAAAGGTGGATATGGACCCCGTCGGACACAGACACGGGAGGTGACTCGGGCCAGGTGAGCGGCAACTAGCGGGCTGAAGTACAGCAGTTATTTTTCTGGTGTTGCGTTGCTGTTTAAGGTACAGGGATCCTTTGTTTGTGTTTTCTAGGTGGGGCGCAAGGACGGCAGCCCAAAACGACGGAGGCCAGGTGAGCAAGCGGCTGAGGTCAAGGAGGGGGAGGTAGGAATCGGTGCGGGCAAGCCGCAGTTTTGGGCAGTGTCTGAGCACGTGCCTCTCGCTTGATTTTCGGCAGGTGCCGCAGGGAGCCTCGGAGGGGCGAAGCCGCGTGCCGACGAGCGTTCCGAGAAGGTGAGGCGCTTGTCAGTGTCTAATAGCAAAGCAGTATAAGGCAACTTGTTTGAGCATTTCCCTCTGGTCTTGCAGGCGCTGTGTGGCCACCCTTGGAACCGGATGTCCGTTTGAGGTGAGCTGGAGGAACGGCGAGGGTGGTTGTGGGAGCGGTGACTCCTGACAAACGTAGGAGTAATTTTGTGTCTCTTGGCGTCTTAGGTGCCACGAGGGATGACGGCTGCAGGGGTCAGTCTCTGGACCGAGCAGGTGAGCGGAAAGACAGGGTGCTTCTGAGGAGAGGGGGGCGTTGTGGGCAAGGTTGGTGTTGACCGGTGCGATGCTGACTGACAACAATGTTTTGTTTGTTTTGGTGATGTGTTTACTCTAGGTGAAGAGGGTCCAGACGACTGCCGGAAGATCCCAGTTAGCCGATGCACAATGTGCATGTTGTTTGTTGTGGATGGATTCAGGTCCTCGGCCCTCTGAAAGCTAAGTTGAGGGACCGGGGCCAGGGAGGGAGCGGGCCGAGGAGGGGGCAAGTTCGGGGGTCGCAGGGGAGATGTGTTGCGGTTAGCGTAGGGGCAAGAGCTGTCTGGCAGCGGTCCCCTAGGGTGGGCAAAGGGAGCGGGTTACTTGTCAACACAATACTAGGCTGTGTTGGGCAGGGCAGTTCCAGCCTGTGTCTGTGGTATGTTTGTTGTGTGTCTTGTCCTGTGTGTCTCAGCCCTTCCTTGGGTCTCAACGCCCTCTTTGCACTCAAAGGGCACGGCATGCTTCTCGGGCGCCATCCCTAGGCTCTCAAACGCCTGTATTCATCGGTGTAGCGCCAACGGGGCGCTTCTTTTGCTTGCCTAGCGAGCTTACGGCGTGGATCGTTCTCGTGTGTCGGAAGTTTCCGGCGGGTCCTTTTCTTGCCGCCTCATCCCCGGCCGCATCGGGAGCTCTGCTCTCCAGCCGTCCGTTCTCAGGGACCAAGGCTTCTTCTCTGCGTCGTTACATTCTTAGGTCTTGAAGAGAGGCTTCTTGCCGCATCCCTCGCCCTGGTTTTGACCGTAGCTTCTTACAACTGGCTATCACGGTCCATTCTTTTCTGGGGTTGCCATAGAGCTTCTGCGCCCGGGTGTCACGCCCTGTAGGTCATCTTGTTGGGCAGCCTCTCCGGTCCGGGAGTCGTTCCTCTCGCTGAGAGTTTTCTCTCACTTGTGATTTGTGGTGTTTGTAGCATTCTGTGTAGCGTTGATCCCCGTGCGTGTGTGTCTTGGGCGTGGAGCTGCTCTGCCCGGGGCTGTCGAGTCCAGGGTTAGGCGGAATAGCGATAGAAGTGTACGGTTAGTGTGTCAGTATGGCCAGTCTGGAATTGTTTGGCTCTCGCTCGGCATCTGGCTGACTTGTTTAATTATCTTGGTGGTTTTTTTTATTTCCAGATGCAGAGAGAGAGGAAGCGCACCAAAGAGCAGCACAGGAGGGGAGCAGAGCGCCGTAAGGAGGTGGGTCGGCCAGTGGAGTCGGAGGGAAGATGTGGCTGGTGCCTACGTGACTCCATTCAGATTTTTTTATTTTGAAGGTGCAAAGGTGGATATGGACCCCGTCGGACACAGACACGGGAGGTGACTCGGGCCAGGTGAGCGGCAACTAGCGGGCTGAAGTACAGCAGTTATTTTTCTGGTGTTGCGTTGCTGTTTAAGGTACAGGGATCCTTTGTTTGTGTTTTCTAGGTGGGGCGCAAGGACGGCAGCCCAAAACGACGGAGGCCAGGTGAGCAAGCGGCTGAGGTCAAGGAGGGGGAGGTAGGAATCGGTGCGGGCAAGCCGCAGTTTTGGGCAGTGTCTGAGCACGTGCCTCTCGCTTGATTTTCGGCAGGTGCCGCAGGGAGCCTCGGAGGGGCGAAGCCGCGTGCCGACGAGCGTTCCGAGAAGGTGAGGCGCTTGTCAGTGTCTAATAGCAAAGCAGTATAAGGCAACTTGTTTGAGCATTTCCCTCTGGTCTTGCAGGCGCTGTGTGGCCACCCTTGGAACCGGATGTCCGTTTGAGGTGAGCTGGAGGAACGGCGGGGGTGGTTGTGGGAGCGGTGACTCCTGACAAACGTAGGAGTAATTTTGTGTCTCTTGGCGTCTTAGGTGCCACGAGGGATGACGGCTGCAGGGGTCAGTCTCTGGACCGAGCAGGTGAGCGGAAAGACAGGGTGCTTCTGAGGAGAGGGGGGCGTTGTGGGCAAGGTTGGTGTTGACCGGTGCGATGCTGACTGACAACAATGTTTTGTTTGTTTTGGTGATGTGTTTACTCTAGGTGAAGAGGGTCCAGACGACTGCCGGAAGATCCCAGTTAGCCGATGCACAATGTGCATGTTGTTTGTTGTGGATGGATTCAGGTCCTCGGCCCTCTGAAAGCTAAGTTGAGGGACCGGGGCCAGGGAGGGAGCGGGCCGAGGAGGGGGCAAGTTCGGGGGTCGCAGGGGAGATGTGTTGCGGTTAGCGTAGGGGCAAGAGCTGTCTGGCAGCGGTCCCCTAGGGTGGGCAAAGGGAGCGGGTTACTTGTCAACACAATACTAGGCTGTGTTGGGCAGGGCAGTTCCAGCCTGTGTCTGTGGTATGTTTGTTGTGTGTCTTGTCCTGTGTGTCTCAGCCCTTCCTTGGGTCTCAACGCCCTCTTTGCACTCAAAGGGCACGGCATGCTTCTCGGGCGCCATCCCTAGGCTCTCAAACGCCTGTATTCATCGGTGTAGCGCCAACGGGGCGCTTCTTTTGCTTGCCTAGCGAGCTTACGGCGTGGATCGTTCTCGTGTGTCGGAAGTTTCCGGCGGGTCCTTTTCTTGCCGCCTCATCCCCGGCCGCATCGGGAGCTCTGCTCTCCAGCCGTCCGTTCTCAGGGACCAAGGCTTCTTCTCTGCGTCGTTACATTCTTAGGTCTTGAAGAGAGGCTTCTTGCCGCATCCCTCGCCCTGGTTTTGACCGTAGCTTCTTACAACTGGCTATCACGGTCCATTCTTTTCTGGGGTTGCCATAGAGCTTCTGCGCCCGGGTGTCACGCCCTGTAGGTCATCTTGTTGGGCAGCCTCTCCGGTCCGGGAGTCGTTCCTCTCGCTGAGAGTTTTCTCTCACTTGTGATTTGTGTTGTTTGTAGCATTCTGTGTAGCGTTGATCCCCGTGCGTGTGTGTCTTGGGCGTGGAGCTGCTCTGCCCGGGGCTGTCGAGTCCAGGGTTAGGCGGAATAGCGATAGAAGTGTACGGTTAGTGTGTCAGTATGGCCAGTCTGGAATTGTTTGGCTCTCGCTCGGCATCTGGCTGACTTGTTTAATTATCTTGGTGGTTTTTTTTATTTCCAGATGCAGAGAGAGAGAGGAAGCGCACCAAAGAGCAGCACAGGAGGGGAGCAGAGCGCCGTAAGGAGGTGGGTCGGCCAGTGGAGTCGGAGGGAAGATGTGGCTGGTGCCTACATGACTCCATTCAGATTTGTGTGTGGCTTTTATTTTGAAGGTGCAAAGGTGGATATGGACCCCGTCGGACACAGACACGGGAGGTGACTCGGGCCAGGTGAGCGGCAACTAGCGGGCTGAAGTACAGCAGTTATTTTTCTGGTGTTGCGTTGCTGTTTAAGGTACAGGGATCCTTTGTTTGTGTTTTCTAGGTGGGGCGCAAGGACGGCAGCCCAAAACGACGGAGGCCAGGTGAGCAAGCGGCTGAGGTCAAGGAGGGGGAGGTAGGAATCGGTGCGGGCAAGCCGCAGTTTTGGGCAGTGTCTGAGCACGTGCCTCTCGCTTGATTTTCGGCAGGTGCCGCAGGGAGCCTCGGAGGGGCGAAGCCGCGTGCCGACGAGCAGTCAGAGAAGGTGAGGCGCTTGTCAGTGTCTAATAGCAAAGCAGTATAAGGCAACTTGTTTGAGCATTTCCCTCTGGTTTTGCAGGCGCTGCGTGGCCACCTTTTGGACCGGATGTCCGTTTGAGGTGAGCTGGAGGAACGGCGAGGGCGGTTGTGGGAGCGGTGACTCCTGACAAACGTAGGAGTAATTTTGTGTCTCTTGGCGTCTTAGGTGCCACGAGGGATGACGGCTGCAGGGGTCAGTCTCTGGACCGAGCAGGTGAGCGGAAAGACACGGTGCTTCTGAGGAGAGGGGGGTGTTGTGGGCAAGGTTGGTGTTGACCGGTGCGATGCTGACTGACAACAATGTTTTGTTTGTTTTGGTGATGTGTTTACTCTAGGTGAAGAGGGTCCAGACGACTGCCGGAAGATCCCAGTTAGCCGATGCACAATGTGCATGTTGTTTGTTGTGGATGGATTCAGATCCTCGGCCCTCTGAAAGCTAAGTTGAGGGACCGGGGCCAGGGAGGGAGCGGGCCGAGGAGGGGGCAAGTTCGGGGGTCGCAGGGGAGATGTGTTGCGGTTAGCGTAGGGGCAAGAGCTGTCTGGCAGCGGTCCCCTAGGGTGGGCAAAGGGAGCGGGTTACTTGTCAACACAATACTAGGCTGTGTTGGGCAGGGCAGTTCCAGCCTGTGTCTGTGGTATGTTTGTTGTGTGTCTTGTCCTGTGTGTCTCAGCCCTTCCTCGGGTCTCAACGCCCTCTTTGCGCTCAAAGGGCACGGCATGCTTCTCGGGCGCCATCCCTAGGCTCTCAAACGCCTGTATTCATCGGTGTAGCGCCAACGGGGCGCTTCTTTTGCTTGCCTAGCGAGCTTACGGCGTGGATCGTTCTCGCGTGTCGGAAGCTTCCGGCGGGTCCTCTTTTTGCAGCCTAGTCCTAGGCCGCATCGGGAGCTCTGCTCTCCAGCCGTCCGTTCTCAGGGACCGGGGCTTCTTCTCTGCGTCGTTACATTCTTAGGTCTTGAAGAGAGGCTTCTTGCCGCATCCCTCGCCCTGGTTTTGATGGTAACTTCTTATAACAGGCCATCACATTCACTTCTTTTTTGGGGTTGCCATAGAGCTTCTGCGCCCGGGCGTCACGCCCTGTAGGTCATCTTGTTGGGCAGCCTCTCCGGTCTGGGAGTCGTTCCTCTCGCTGAGAGTTTTCTCTCACTTGTGATTTGTGTTGTTTGTAGCATTCTGTGTAGCGTTGATCCCCGTGCGTGTGTGTCTTGGGCGTGGAGCTGCTCTGCCCGGGGCTGTCGAGTCCAGGGTTGGGTGGAATAGCAAGAAGAGGGTCCAGTTAGTGTGTCAGTATGGCCAGTCTGGAATTGTTTGGCTCTCGCTCGGCATCTGGCTGACTTGTTTAATTTTTTGGGGGTTTTGTTTTTTTTATTTCCAGATGCAGAGAGAGAGGAAGCGCACCAAAGAGCAGCACAGGAGGGGAGCAGAGCGCCGTAAGGAGGTGGGTCGATCATTTGAGGTGAGCTCGAGGAATGGCGAGGGCGATTGTGGGAGCGGTGACTTCTGACAAACATAGGAGTAATTTTGTGTCTCTTGGCGTCTTAGGTGCTGCAAGTGAGGACAGCTGCACGGTCCATCTCTGGACCGAGCAGGTGAGCGGAAAGACAGGGTGCTTCTGAGGAAGGGGGTGTCATGGGAGAGGTTGGTGTTGGCCGGTTGATGCAACGCTGACTGACAGTGCTGTTTTGTTTGTGTTCTGTTTTCTATTGTAGCTGATGAAGAGGCACCGGGCAATTGCAGGAACATCCCAGTTAGCCAATGCGCGGTGGTGATGTTTTTGTTGCTGATGGATTCGGATCCCCGGCCCTCGGAAAGCTAAGTTGAGGGACCATGGCCAGGGAGGGAGCGAGTTTGGGGGTCGTGGTGGAGGGGTTTTATGGCTAGCGCCGGGGCGAGGGCTGTCTGGGAGCAGTTCCCCTTGGCTGGGCAAAGGGAGCGGGTTACATGTCACCACGATGCTAGACCGGGCAGGGCAGTTGCAGCCTGTGTTATGTCTGCGTGTCTCGTCCTGTGTGTCTTAGCCCTTCCTTGGGTCTCAACGCCCTCTTGGCGCTCGAGGGGCATGGCATGCTTCTCGGGCGCCGTCCCTAGGCTCTCGAACGCCGGTACTTGTCAGCGTACCGCCAATCGGGCGCTTCTTTTCTCGCATAGCGAGATTACGGCGTGGATCATTCTTGCGTGTCGGAAGTTTCTGGAGGGTCCTCTATTTGCAGCGCTATACCAGGCTGCGTTCGGAGCTCTGCTCTCCAGCTATCCGTTTTCAGGGACTGGGTCTTCCTCCCTGCATCCTTACCTCCTTAGGTCTTGAAGACGGGCTTCTTGCTGCCCCCATCATCTCGGTTTTGACAGTAGCTTCTTACAACGGGCCATTTACGGTCAATTCTCTTCTGGGGTTGCCATAGAGCTTCCTCACCTGGGTGTCGTGCCCTATAGGTCGCCTTGCTCGGCAGCCTCTCCGGTCCGGGAGTCATTCCTCTCGCTAAGAGTGTTCTCTCGTTTGTGAGTTGCGTTGTTTGTAGCGTTCTGTGTAGCGTCTGTCTCTGTGTGTGGTGTGTGTGTGTGGAGCTGCTCTGCCCAGGGCTGTCGAGTCGGGGATAGGCGGAATAGCAATAGGAGCGTACGGTTAGCGTGCCGATACGGCCAGTCCGGAATTGTTTGGCTCTCACTCGGCATCTGGGTGACTTGTTTGATAACTCGGTGTGATTTTTCCAGATGCGGACTGGCTAGATGCCCACCGACGAGCGGCAGAGGAGGAGAGCAGAGCGCCGTAAGAAGGTAGGTCCGGACAAGTTTGGGAGTTGCAGGGGATGGCTTTTAAAGTTAGCGTACGGGAGAGGGCTGTCCGGGAGCGGTCGCCTTCGGGTAGGCAAAGGGCGCGGGTTACTCGTCGGCACCGTGCTAGACCGCGCCGGGCAGGGCGCTTTCAGCCCGCGTGCGGTTTTGTCGTGTAGGTTGCGTTGTCTGTCTTATGCTGTACGCCGCAACTCCCTCAGGTCTCGATGCCTCCGCTGCTTTTTGTGATCACCAGGTACCTTATTAGATCTCATGAGTCTTGAATATCTGTGCTCATTGGTATTGAGCTCATCAAGCCAGTTTCTCTCTTGTAGTTATAGCTTAAAGCATAGCTCTGTTTGGCGTGTATTGTGTCGTAGATGTTTCTGAGCGGACGTCTATTGCGGCGCCCAGCCGGGCGCTGCCAGCAGCTCCTCCGAGCGTTACGTTTGCCCTGAGTTCTTTTCTCAGGTTTCATTCCCCACGTTTTTAAAGGCCTTAGATCTTAAAACCCGGCCTCTGATGCATCTGTCATTTCAGTTTTGACAGCCTCTTTCTCTCGCCGGCCAAGGCCGTCGTCTCTTTCCCGGGGCCGCTATAAAGCACCCGCAACGTTGCGGTGCCATAGGGCTTCCTCGCCAGTCTTACCTTCGCCACGGTAGCCGTTCTTGCTCGCGGCCTTCTCGTGTCTCAGGGTCGCGTTTGCAGAGTCTGTGCGCCGTGTCGGGGTCGGAGCCGCTCCCCCCGGGGGTGTAGCAATGTTAAAGACAGGGGTAGCATAGCTTTGTGGCGTGGCGGTAAAACATTGGCGTGACCGGATTCTTTTGGTGAAGACGCTACAGTCCATCTGTGGGCAAGTACCTGTAGACAGCTGTCACAGTTTCATTGCATTGGCGGGGGTCAGAAGCTGTACTCTGGCCTTCTGGGAGCAGCAGTTTGTGCGGTAGTGGAGTGGGTTCAATCTCACATGTGCCTTAGTTGGTATATTTGGGGTTTGGTGTATCTCTTCTCTGTTTGTTTTAGCTCTAGTTAGAAGGCTTATGCAGAAAAGATGACAGACCTTTCGGTCTCATCAAGCTACCGGTCAGCGGCCACCGCCTTACTTTGCACAGTTTGTTTGGGTTTGTCAGAGGCCGAGCGACAAGCCGTGCGTCACAGGCCCCCGGAAGAGGCGAGAGGAGCGCCAGACAAAGGCGGGCCGGCGTCCGACGTCAGCGGATCGGCGTGTCGGCGACTCCGCCTAGTTCACGGTTTTCCGGTTGTATTTTCTAGGCGCGAATCGATGCGCGAACGGGATATCCGCACCGGAGCGAACTTAAGCGAGGCGAGCGATGACCGGCGCGCTGACGTAGCAGTTTTCTGAGGTGTCGTATTATAGACGTAGCTAAAATCACATCCCGTCCTTTGAGTTTTGCAGGTGGCGGTCAGGCCTCGGCACGGCAGGCCGAAGAATCCGACTCCGAGCGGCCGAGGAAAAGGGACAGGCGAGAGGAAGGCGTTTCCTAGGAGGGCTTCGTCGCAGCGGAGGTCGACGCCGGGCGGCACGTCGGCGACCGGCGACGCTCTGTCTCGTGAGGGATGAAGCGGAACCTGGGGGATGGGGGAGCGTCCCGGTTAGATGACCTTTTCCCCATGAGAAGGGAATCTGGATTCTGCCCTCTGAAAGGTAATTTAAGGGGCAAAAATGGTGGTTGGGGGCAGGGCCAGCAGGGGTTTAACGCCAGGGTAGCAGAGGGCTATTTAGTCTGCCTCGAGTCTAGGGACAGATAGGGGTCCCGGGTCCATCGTGCCGGATATAAACATTCTGGCCTCTCTCAGCGTTGCAGCGTCATTTCCGTGATCTGTGCTTTTTCATGTGTATGGCGCCTTACGGCAGGTCTCTAGGTTCTGCCGCACGCGCTCGGCGAGCATCCGCGGGGTCCGCGACGCCTCGTCGCTTCGGAATACGGCCCGTCGAGCGTTTCTCGTCTCGCGATCGGAGCTTAAAGCGCACCTCGCATCGCAGATGTTTCTGCGAGGTGGCCTTTGTGGAGGTGGTCCGTGCCGGACTCACAATCGTGCTCTAGAAACTTCTGCCTCAATTGAAGTTTGATACCATCTTTCATCCCTGTATGCTGTGGGATGCCGGACTAGTCTAGTCTTGTTGGTGCCGAATACAGGGCCATTTTGACCCAGCAGAAGGGGCCTGGGGGAGTCCAGCTTGGGCGAGAGCAGGGATTGAGCAACTTGCTTATCTTGCACTGATAAGCACCGGACCTGAACAGGGGCAGGAGATGAGCAATTTGTTCATCTTAACAAGATGCGGCGTCTGACGGGTCTACTCCTTAATCAACTAAGTGACGCCTGGGGTGAGGGGGAGCCTCCTTCGCAGCTCGACCTTACTTTGGTAAAACTAAACAGACCACCGCTCTGTACTGAACATGTTTGTTCTCCGCCACTTCCCCCCCCCCCCCCCAGCCCCGACCAACTGCACAACAAGCCTTGTTAAGGGCCAGTCGGCACACAATACCTGACTTAGTCCCACCTCGCCAAAAGTATAAATCTGGCATTCAGAATCCTCTTTTTTGAGGACGAGAACTCCAACTATCTGGACAGGTTGACGGGCCTGGACCTCTCTCTCTCCTCCCCAAGCAGGGACGCCTCTTTGGTAAGACTTGCGCCTCCGATTATGTCGGATGTTACCCTGGGAAAACTATCATTAACAAAAGCGCTGAACTATTAACTTGAGCTCAAAATTGTTGCAGTAAGTGCATTTATCAACGGCAGTTCCAAACTTTTTATATCTGTCGCCTCAATAAACTACCTATTTTTCTTTTCAACTTTGCGAAACTGTTTCAGTGAAAGTCCTTAGTGGGGCTCTGACAGGCAAACGTTGACTCTGATCTGTGGCTACACACATAATCCTTTAGATGTAAACCGTTGACCAAGTCTGGGACTAAGACTGGACCTAGCCGCACCTAGGCTCCTCTCTGCGAAGGAGTTTAGAAAGCAAGGGGGTCCTTTCTGAACCTCGTGACTCAACGGGAGGGCCTCCCTCAGCCACACATCAGACTCGTACCCTTTCACACGACATATGCTTAGAGGCTTGTGTCTTAAAGCCTAGCTTCTCACACACACCCCCGTTGTTCTGGTGTTGTGTTGCCTTGCTGCAATTTGTGTTGGTTTTGACCACCATCTGAGACGTCTTGTTTTGTAGCGCTTTGCGTTGTATTGCCTTGCGCAGCCCTGTCTTTGGCTGGGTATTGCATTGCGCTACTCTGTATTCGTATTGCTTGCCAACGGAGACCGCCTCGCGTTACGTGGGCCTGCGCTCTGCCACGCCTCGCGCCGCTCTGCCTCACGTTACGTGGGCCCGTGCCCTGCCTTGCCCTGCGCCGCTCTGCCTTGCCGCTGCCTGCCAATGGAGACTGTCTTGCGTTCAGCGACCCGGTCCTCTGTGTTGCGTTGCGCGGCTCTGTCTTTGTACTGCCTGCCAATGGAGACTGTCTTGCGTTCAGCGACCCGGTCCTCTGTGTTGCGTTGCGCGGCTCTGTCTTTGTACTGCCTGCCAATGGAGACTGTCTTGCGTTCAGCGACCCGGTCCTCTGTGTTGCGTTGCGCGGCTCTGTCTTTGTACTGCCTGCCAATGGAGACTGTCTTGCGTTCAGCGACCCGGTCCTCTGTGTTGCGTTGCGCGGCTCTGTGTTTGGCTCTGTATAGCGTTGCGCGGCTCTGTCTTTGTACTGCCTGCCAATGGAGACTGTCTTGTGTTCAGCGACCCGGTCCTCTGTGTTGCGTTGCGCGGCTCTGTATTGCATTGCCTGGCCCTGTATTTGTATTGCCTGCCATTTGAGACTGTCCAGTGTTACATAGCGTTGTGTTAAGGCATGCTTTATATTTGGTTGTATATTGCATTGCAGTGCTTGGCGTTGCCTGGTGTTCGGTATGGCTCTTGTTGCATTTGGGTGGTTGGGCATTGCAGAGCCGGCATAGAGAGCGGCCCCAGCCCAGGATGGTAATCTGTCAGTACAGTCGGTTGGGGCGGAGGTCGTACGGGCCGTTTTGCGAGGCAGAGGGTAATTGTCGGCCAGCCGGCCCTAGAGCCCTTCCGTTGTGGTTTTCAGGTGCCACGGCACGATTTGGATTCCCGCACGACAGCCTCGAGTGAGGTTTTTGTGGAGTATCCAAGCAACAGCGAAGGAGCGGTGCAGTTAGCAAGGCATCTTCCCTGGTCCCTGCCTATGAGCGCTAACTCTACAGAGTCAGGCGGAGCGGCGATGCTGACTTAAGGGACAGGGTGAGGCCGTTCCACAGATGGGCCAAGAATCGGGGCCGTGGCCCGTTGTGGCGGGCGGGTGGCAAGAATGGATGTGCGTTTGGGTGAGGGGTGGAGCGTCAGGTTGTGGCGGTGCCTATTTTTGTGTGTGTTGGGCTGTGTGTGTGTGTTGTGTAATTTTTTTCTTCCAGGCAGAGCAAGCTAGTTTGCTTTTTGAAATTAGAATAAAAAAAACCCCAGCTGGGGGATTTTTTTTTTCCTCCCCCGGCTGGGTTTTTTTTTCCCCCGGTCCCGGCCGCTCCGCGAGGCGACGTTCGTCGCCAAAGTTTGGAGGGCGGTGCGGTTCGGGCCAGGGTTTTTGCCAGGCAGGGCGAGAGATGAAATTTTGATGGCGTCTCCCGGGAACGGCGTTCCCGATGAGCGCCGGAAGGAGGGGGCGATGTCCGGTCGCGGTGGAATGGACGTGTGTTTGGGTGCGGGGTGGAGGGTGAGGTGGTGGTGGTGGTGGTGGTGGTGCCTAATTTTGGGGGTGGGGGTGGGGGGTGTGCTGTGTATTTTTTTTCTTCCAGGTAGAGCAAGCTCGTTTTGCTGTTTGAGATTAGAATAAAAAAAACCCCAGCTGGGGGATTTTTTTTTTCCTCCCCCGGCTGGGTTTTTTTTTCCCCCGGTCCCGGCCGCTCTGCGAGGCGACGTTCGTCGCCAATGTTTGGACGGCGCTGTGGTTCGGGCCGGGGTTTTTGCCAGGCAGGGCGAGAGATGAAATTGTGATGGCGTCTCCCGGGAACGGCGTTCCCGAGGAGCGCCGGAAGGAGGGGGCGATGTCCGGTCGCGGTGGAATGGACGTGTGTTTGGGTGCGGGGTGGAGCGTGAGGTGGTGGTGCCTAATTTTGGGGTGGGGGTGGGGGTGTGCTGTGTATTTTTTTTTCTTCCAGGTAGAGCAAGCTCGTTTTGCTGTTTGAGATTAGAATAAAAAAAACCCCAGCTGGGGGATTTTTTTTTTCCTCCCCCGGCTGGGTTTTTTTTTTTTCCCCCGTGTCCCGGCCGCTCCGCGAGGCGACGTTCGTCGCCAATGTTTGGACGGCGCTGCGGTTCGGGCCGGGGTTTTTGCCAGGCAGGGCGAGAGATGAAATTGTGATGGCGTCTCCCGGGAACGGCGTTCCCGAGGAGCGCCGGAAGGAGGGGGCGATGTCCGGTCGCGGTGGAATGGACGTGTGTTTGGGTGCGGGGTGGAGCGTGAGGTGGTGGTGCCTAATTTTGGGGTGGGGGTGGGGGTGGGGGTGTGCTGTGTATTTTTTTTTCTTCCAGGTAGAGCAAGCTCGTTTTGCTGTTTGAGATTAGAATAAAAAAAAACCCCAGCTGGGGGGATTTTTTTTTTCCTCCCCCGGCTGGGTTTTTTTTTTTCCCCCGTGTCCCGGCCGCTCCGCGAGGCGACGTTCGTCGCCAACGTTTGGACGGCGCTGCGGTTCGGGCCGGGGTTTTTGCCAGGCAGGGCGAGAGATGTAATTGTGATGGCGTCTCCCGGGAACGGCGTTCCCGAGGAGCGCCGGAAGGAGGGGGCGATGTCCGGTCGCGGTGGAATGGACGTGTGTTTGGGTGCGGGGTGGAGCGTGAGGTGGTGGTGCCTAATTTTGGGGTGGGGGTGGGGGGTGTGCTGTGTATTTTTTTTCTTTCAGGTAGAGCAAACTCGTTTTGCTGTTGGAGATTAGAATAAAAAAAACCCCAGCTGGGGGATTTTTTTTTTCCTCCCCCGGCTGGGTGTTTTTTTTTTCCCCATGTCCCGGCCGCTCTGCGAGGCGACGTTCGTCGCCAACGTTTGGACGGCGCTGCGGTTCGGGCCGGGGTTTTTGCCAGGCAGGGTGAGAGATGAAATTGTGATGGCGTCTCCCGGGAACAGCGTTCCCGAGGAGCGGTCCTCTGGAGTTTTGTATTTGCCTGTGATTGAGGTAGTAGTGTTAACACTAGTAGCAGTGTTGGTTTTGAAAGCAAAGGGTGTTGGGTGTTAAAGTGACCAGTGTTGAGGAGGAGCAGGTGGGCATGCAAGAGGGTGTAATGGATGTTTTAGAAGGATGGGATTGTAAAGGTTTTGCCTGAGCAGTGTAGATTCTTGTGTAATAATGTAAACTAACGAAGGTGTTTGGTGTTATTCTTTAAAGGCAGGGAATCAGAGTAGCTATCCAGGTGACTGCAAGCTGCACGTGTTTGGCCAGGGGTTGGAATCAGAGGATCCAGATTGCATTGTAGTAGAAAGCTCTGGAACGAGAAAAATGTTAAGCGAAGCAGGAGAGATTGACTGTCAATGTGCCTGAGCTAGTAATTGTCATTGCTCTGAGTCCTTGCCATGGTGATAGTGCATCAATGGAAACATCTGTATTAATGCCTAATGTTGTTGATCTTTAAAGAAAGTATCAATAAAGGTGAAGTAATAAAGAATGATTTTTTTTGTTGTGCCGGTAGTGAAATGTTTGCGTGTCAGTCATTATTTGGGTGTTATTGTTTGTGTTTGAGTTTTGTCCTAAAGGAGGGGCAGGAAATTAATTTGTGTGTCTGTTGTCAGTGTTGTGTTTGTCTTTGTGCTTCTGTGTCCCTGGTGGCCTTTAATGTTCTGTCTTTTGTTTACACACATATTGTGAACAAAAATATTACTTAAAAAAAAATTGTAGTGTAGTTAAAATAAAAATAATGGTTTAGAGGAAAAAAAAAAAATTATAAGCAGCAGTAGAACATGTCACCTCCCTGGGAGTAGTAGTTTAAACAAACAAACAAAAAATTAATAAAATAAAAAAATCTACTCCCAGGGTGCGTGAAATTTTCTACTGCTGCACCAGACTTATTATTTTTAATTTTTTTATTTAGATATAGTATACATATAATAATACAACCCTATACAGCACAAAATCGTACAGTTTACCTATACAAACCCCCCTCAATTACAGGAAAACTACAGAAATCAGAATTTCCACTGTATACCGCCCTTCCAGGACCTAACCCAACCATAGAGGTACCGGTACCCACACTAGACAGAACCAAAACCCGTCCCGTCCAGCAACCTCCTCCACTCTCTATGATACCGAGTCCTCCAAGCCCTCCATTTTGAAAACCCCTATGACCGGAAGCGCTACTCTGTGGTCGGAAGTCCTCCATAGGACCAGGAACTCCTCCAACGCCCCCGGAACCCCCGTCTCTATGACCGGAAGACCTCCAACGGACCCCCGAAGTCCGCCGACTCCGACGGGAAACACTGTCCCGACAACCCGGAAGTGCCCTCAAACCCTAATAAAACCATCCCCGCCACCGGAAGTCCTCCAGATACACCGGAAGTCCGCCAATTCCGGCTAGAAACAGCCCTCCCAGCGACCGGAAGCCCCCTACATAACCCGGAAGTCGGCCATTTTGAAAAAGTGACCTTACAGGGCAGACCCTAGGGTTGCCACCAGACCCCTAGGCAGGGCCCGGTGTTAGGGGAGGAGCCGAGGGCACGGCCTAGGGTTACAGCACCCATTACACTCTACGGTTACAGTTGCAGCTATTAGGGTTACAGCAGCTATTAGGGGTTAGGGTCGTTACAGTTTAGGGTATTAGGTTTAGGG
>NW_026561890.1:0-61766 GCF_028858705.1 Grus americana
TTGGATGCGTAAAGGAGCCTGCAGCCCCAGAGTTAGCAGGGCTGTGAATGGGGCCATGGTTGAGGTTTCAGGAAAGAACCGCCATTCGGGGCTGGAGGTTTTGCCTGGGAGCAGGGCCCGGACGTTTTCAGGTTTGACGGCCGAAGGCGGGCGACGGCCAGCGAGCGCTCCGTCGCATGTCGGAGTTTTTGGATGCCTAAAGGAGCCTGCAGCCCCAGGGTTAGTAGGGCTGTGAATGGGGCCATGGTTGAAGTTTCAGGAAAGAACGCCATTCGGGCTGGGAGGTTTTGCCTGGGAGCAGGGCCGGACGTTTTCAGTTTTGAAGCTTGAATCTCAAAATGGCTAGAGAGATGCTAAGTTACACTTCGGAGTTTTGGATGCGTAAAGGAGCCTGCAGCCCCAGAGTTAGCAGGGCTGTGAATGGGGCCATGCTTGAGGTTTCAGGAAAAGAACCGCCATTCGGGGCCTGGAGTTTTGCCTGGGAGCAGGGCCCGGACGTTTTCAGGTTGACGGCCGAAGGTGGGCGACGGCCAGCGAGCCGCTCCGTCGCATGTCGGAGTTTTTGGATGCCTAAAGGAGCCTGCAGCCCCAGAGTTAGTAGGGCTGTGAATGGGGCCATGGTTGAAGTTTCAGGAAAGCAACACCATTCGGGACTGGGATGTTTCGCCTGGGAGCAGGGCCCGGACGTTTTCAGTTTTGAAGCTTGAATCTCAAAAATGGCTAGAGAGATGCTAAGTTACACTTCGGAGATTTTGGATGCATAAAGGAGCCTGCAGCCCCAGAGTTAGCAGGGCTGTGAATGGGGCCATGGTTGAGGTTTCAGGAAAGAACCGCCATTCGGGGCCTGGAGGTTTTGCCTGGGAGCAGGGCCCGGACGTTTTCAGGTTTGACGGCCGAAGGTGGGCGACGGCCAGCGAGCCGCTCCGTCGCATGTCGGAGTTTTTGGATGCGTAAAGGAGCCTGCAGCCCCAGAGTTAGTAGGGCTGTGAATGGGGCCATGGTTGAAGTTTCAGGAAAGAACCGCCATTCGGGGCCTGGAGGTTTTGCCTGGGAGCAGGGCCCGGACGTTTTTAGGTTTACTGGCCGAAGGTGGGCGACGGCCAGCGAGCCGCTCCGTCGCATGTCGGAGTTTTTGGATGCCTAAAGGAGCCTGCAGCCCCAGAGTTAGTAGGGCTGTGAATGGGGCCATGGTTGAAGTTTCAGGAAAGCAACACCATTCGGGACTGGGATGTTTCGCCTGGGAGCAGGGCCCGGACGTTTTCAGTTTTGAAGCTTGAATCTCAAAAATGGCTAGAGAGATGCTAAGTTATACTTCGGAGATTTTGGATGCGTAAAGGAGCCTGCAGCCCCAGAGTTAGCAGGGCTGTGAATGGGGCCGTGCTTGAGGTTTCAGGAAAGAACAGCCATTCGGGGCCTGGAGGTTTTGCCTGGGAGCAGGGCCCGGACGTTTTCAGGTTTGACGGCCGAAGGCGGGCGACGGCCAGCGAGCCGCTCCGTCGCATGTCGGAGTTTTTGGATGCTAAAGGAGCCTGCAGCCCCAGAGTTAGTAGGGCTGTGAATGGGGCCATGGTTGAAGTTTCAGGAAAGAAACGCCATTCGGGGCTGGGAGGTTTTGCCTGGGAGCAGGGCCCGGACGTTTTCAGGTTTGACGGCCGAAGGTGGGCGACGGCCAGCGAGCCGCTCCGTCGCATGTCGGAGTTTTTGGATGCCTAAAGGAGCCTGCAGCCCCAGAGTTAGCAGGGCTGTGAATGGGGCCATGGTTGAAGTTTCAGGAAAGCAACACCATTCGGGACTGGGATGTTTCGCCTGGGAGCAGGGCCCGGACGTTTTCAGTTTTGAAGCTTGAATCTCAAAAATGGCTAGAGAGATGCTAAGTTACACTTCGGAGATTTTGGATGCGTAAAGGAGCCTGCAGCCCCAGAGTTAGCAGGGCTGTGAATGGGGCCATGGTTGAGGTTTCAGGAAAGAACCGCCATTCGGGGCCTGGAGGTTTTGCCTGGGAGCAGGGCCCGGACGTTTTCAGTTTTGAAGCTTGAATCTCGATGGCCAGAGAGATGCTCAGTTTCACGTCGGAGTTTTTGGATGCCTAAAGGAGCCTGCAGCCCCAGAGTTAGCAGGGCTGTGAATGGGGCCATGGTTGAGGTTTCAGGAAAGAACCGCCATTCGGGGCCTGGAGGTTTTGCCTGGGAGCAGGGCCCGGACGTTTTCAGGTTTGACGGCCGATCTGGGCGACGGCCAGCGAGCCGCTCCGTCGCATGTCGGAGTTTTTGGATGCCTAAAGGAGCCTGCAGCCCCAGAGTTAGTAGGGCTGTGAATGGGGCCATGGTTGAAGTTTCAGGAAAGCAACACCATTCGGGACTGGGATGTTTCGCCTGGGAGCAGGGCCGGACGTTTTCAGTTTTGAAGCTTGAATCTCAAAAATGGCTAGAGAGATGCTAAGTTACACTTCGGAGATTTTGGATGCGTAAAGGAGCCTGCAGCCCCAGAGTTAGCAGGGCTGTGAATGGGGCCATGGTTGAGGTTTCAGGAAAGAACGCCATTCGGGGCCTGGAGGTTTTGCCTGGGAGCAGGGCCCGGACGTTTTCAGGTTTGACGGCCGAAGGTGGGCGACGGCCAGCGAGCCGCTCCGTCGCATGTCGGAGTTTTTGGATGCCTAAAGGAGCCTGCAGCCCCAGAGTTAGTAGGGCTGTGAATGGGGCCATGGTTGAAGTTTCAGGAAAGAACGCCATTCGGGCTGGGAGGTTTTGCCTGGGAGCAGGGCCCGGACGTTTTCAGTTTTGAAGCTTGAATCTCAAAAATGGCTAGAGAGATGCTAAGTTACACTTCGGAGATTTTGGATGCGTAAAGGAGCCTGCAGCCCCAGAGTTAGCAGGGCTGTGAATGGGGCCATGGTTGAGGTTTCAGGAAAGAACCGCCATTCGGGGCCTGGAGTTTTTGCCTGGGAGCAGGGCCCGGACGTTTTCAGGTTTGAAGGCCGAAGGTGGGCGACGGCCAGCGAGCCGCTCCGTCGCATGTCGGAGTTTTTGGATGCCTAAAGGAGCCTGCAGCCCCAGAGTTAGTAGGGCTGTGAATGGGGCCATGGTTGAAGTTTCAGGAAAGAACACCATTCGGGCTGGGATGTTTTGCCTGGGAGCAGGGCCCGGACGTTTTCAGTTTTGAAGCTTGAATCTCAAAAATGGCTAGAGAGATGCTAAGTTACACTTCGGAGTTTTGGATGCGTAAAGGAGCCTGCAGCCCCAGAGTTAGCAGGGCTGTGAATGGGGCCATGGTTGAGGTTTCAGGAAAGAACCGCCATTCGGGGCCTGGAGGTTTTGCCTGGGAGCAGGGCCCGGACGTTTTCAGGTTTGACGGCGAAGGCGGGCGACGGCCAGCGAGCCGCTCCGTCGCATGTCGGAGTTTTTGGATGCCTAAAGGAGCCTGCAGCCCCAGAGTTAGTAGGGCTGTGAATGGGGCCATGGTTGAAGTTTCAGGAAAGCAACACCATTCGGGACTGGGATGTTTCGCCTGGGAGCAGGGCCCGGACGTTTTCAGTTTTGAAGCTTGAATCTCAAAAATGGCTAGAGAGATGCTAAGTTACACTTCGGAGATTTTGGATGCTAAAGGAGCCTGCAGCCCCAGAGTTAGCAGGGCTGTGAATGGGGCCATGGTTGAGGTTTCAGGAAAGAACCGCCATTCGGGCCTGGAGGTTTTGCCTGGGAGCAGGGCCCGGACGTTTTCAGGTTTGACGGCGAAGGTGGGCGACGGCCAGCGAGCCGCTCCGTCGCATGTCGGAGTTTTTGGATGCCTAAAGGAGCCTGCAGCCCCAGAGTTAGTAGGGCTGTGAATGGGGCCATGGTTGAAGTTTCAGGAAAGCAACACCATTCGGGCTGGGATGTTTCGCCTGGGAGCAGGGCCCGGACGTTTTCAGTTTTGAAGCTTGAATCTCAAAAATGGCTAGAGAGATGCTAAGTTACACTTCGGAGATTTTGGATGCGTAAAGGAGCCTGCAGCCCCAGAGTTAGCAGGGCTGTGAATGGGGCCATGGTTGAGGTTTCAGGAAAGAACCGCCATTCGGGGCTGGAGGTTTTGCCTGGGAGCAGGGCCCGGACGTTTTCAGGTTTGACGGCCGAAGGTGGGCGACGGCCAGCGAGCCGCTCCGTCGCATGTCGGAGTTTTTGGATGCCTAAAGGAGCCTGCAGCCCCAGAGTTAGTAGGGCTGTGAATGGGGCCATGGTTGAAGTTTCAGGAAAGCAACACCATTCGGGCTGGGATGTTTGCCTGGGAGCAGGGCCCGGACGTTTTCAGTTTTGAAGCTTGAATCTCAAAAATGGCTAGAGAGATGCTAAGTTACACTTCGGAGTTTTTGGATGCGTAAAGGAGCCTGCAGCCCCAGAGTTGCAGTAGGGCTGTGAATGGGGCCATGGTTGAGGTTTCAGGAAAGAACCGCCATTCGGGGCTGGAGGTTTTGCCTGGGAGCAGGGCCCGGACGTTTTCAGGTTTGACGGCGAAGGTGGGCGACGGCCAGCGAGCCGCTCCGTCGCATGTCGGAGTTTTTGGATGCCTAAAGGAGCCTGCAGCCCCAGAGTTAGTAGGGCTGTGAATGGGGCCATGGTTGAAGTTTCAGGAAAGCAACACCATTCGGTGCTGGGATGTTTCGCCTGGGAGCAGGGCCCGGACGTTTTCAGTTTTGAAGCTTGAATCTCAAAAATGGCTAGAGAGATGCTAAGTTACACTTCGGAGATTTTGGATGCGTAAAGGAGCCTGCAGCCCCAGAGTTAGCAGGGCTGTGAATGGGGCCATGGTTGAGGTTTCAGGAAAGAACGCCATTCGGGGCCTGGAGTTTTGCCTGGGAGCAGGGCCCGGACGTTTTCAGGTTTGACGGCCGAAGGTGGGCGGCGATGGCAGCGAGCCGCTCCGTCGCATGTCGGAGTTTTTGGATGCCTAAAGGAGCCTGCAGCCCCAGAGTTAGTAGGGCTGTGAATGGGGCCATGGTTGAAGTTTCAGGAAAGAACAGCCATTCGGGGCCTGGAGTTTTGCCTGGGAGCAGGGCCCGGACGTTTTCAGGTTTACTGGCGAAGGTGGGCGACGGCCAGCGAGCGCTCCGTCGCATGTCGGAGTTTTTGGATGCCTAAAGGAGCCTGCAGCCCCAGAGTTAGTAGGGCTGTGAATGGGGCCATGGTTGAAGTTTCAGGAAAGAACACCATTCGGGCTGGGATGTTTCGCCTGGGAGCAGGGCCCGGACGTTTTCAGTTTTGAAGCTTGAATCTCAAAAATGGCTAGAGAGATGCTAAGTTACACTTCGGAGATTTTGGATGCGTAAAGGAGCCTGCAGCCCCAGAGTTAGCAGGGCTGTGAATGGGGCATGGTTGAGGTTTCAGGAAAGAACCGCCATTCGGGGCCTGGAGGTTTTGCCTGGGAGCAGGGCCCGGACGTTTTCAGGTTTACGGCGAAGGTGGGCGACGGCCAGCGAGCGCTCCGTCGCATGTCGGAGTTTTTGGATGCCTAAAGGAGCCTGCAGCCCCAGGGTTAGTAGGGCTGTGAATGGGGCCATGGTTGAGTTTCAGGAAAGAACCGCCATCGGGGCTGGAGGTTTTGCCTGGGAGCAGGGCCCGGACGTTTTCAGGTTTGACGCCGAAGGTGGGCGACGGCCAGCGAGCCGCTCCGTCGCATGTCGGAGTTTTTGGATGCCTAAAGGAGCCTGCAGCCCCAGAGTTAGTAGGGCTGTGAATGGGGCCATGGTTGAAGTTTCAGGAAAGAACCGCCATTCGGGGCCTGGGATGTTTCGCCTGGGAGCAGGGCCCGGACGTTTTCAGTTTTGAAGCTTGAATCTCAAAAATGGCTAGAGAGATGCTAAGTTACACTTCGGAGATTTTGGATGCGTAAAGGAGCCTGCAGCCCCAGAGTTAGCAGGGCTGTGAATGGGGCCATGGTTGAAGTTTCAGGAAAGAACCGCTATTTGAGGCTGGGAGGTTTTGCCTGGGAGCAGGGCCCGGACGTTTTCAGTTTTGAAGCTTGAATCTCAAAAATGGCTAGAGAGATGCTAAGTTACACTTCGGAGATTTTGGATGCGTAAAGGAGCCTGCAGCCCCAGAGTTAGCAGGGCTGTGAATGGGGGTGTTGAGGTTTCAGGAAAGAACCGCCATTCGGGGCTGGAGGTTTTGCCTGGGAGCAGGGCCCGGACGTTTTCAGGTTTGACGGCCGAAGGTGGGCGACGGCCAGCGAGCCGCTCCGTCGCATGTCGGAGTTTTTGGATGCCTAAAGGAGCCTGCAGCCCCAGAGTTAGTAGGGCTGTGAATGGGGCCATGGTTGAAGTTTCAGGAAAGCAACACCATTCGGGACTGGGATGTTTCGCCTGGGAGCAGGGCCCGGACGTTTTCAGTTTTGAAGCTTGAATCTCAAAAATGGCTAGAGAGATGCTAAGTTACACTTCGGAGATTTTGGATGCGTAAAGGAGCCTGCCCCCCAGAGTTAGCAGGGCTGTGAATGGGGCCATGCTTGAGGTTTCAGGAAAGAACGCCATTCGGGGCTGGAGGTTTTGCCTGGGAGCAGGGCCCGGACGTTTTCAGGTTTGACGGCCGAAGGCGGGCGACGGCCAGCGAGCCGCTCCGTCGCATGTCGGAGTTTTTGGATGCCTAAAGGAGCCTGCAGCCCCAGAGTTAGTAGGGCTGTGAATGGGGCCATGGTTGAAGTTTCAGGAAAGAACGCCATTCGGGCTGGGAGGTTTTGCCTGGGAGCAGGGCCCGGACGTTTTCAGTTTTGAAGCTTGAATCTCAAAAATGGCTAGAGAGATGCTAAGTTACACTTCGGAGATTTTGGATGCGTAAAGGAGCCTGCAGCCCCAGAGTTAGCAGGGCTGTGAATGGGGCCATGGTTGAGGTTTCAGGAAAGAACGCCATTCGGGGCCTGGAGGTTTTGCCTGGGAGCAGGGCCCGGACGTTTTCAGGTTTGACGGCCGAAGGGGGCGACGGCCAGCGAGCCGCTCCGTCGCATGTCGGAGTTTTTGGATGCCTAAAGGAGCCTGCAGCCCCAGAGTTAGTAGGGCTGTGAATGGGGCCATGGTTGAAGTTTCAGGAAAGAAACACCATTCGGGCTGGGATGTTTCGCCTGGGAGCAGGGCCCGGACGTTTTCAGTTTTGAGCTTGAATCTCAAAAATGGCTAGAGAGATGCTAAGTTACACTTCGGAGATTTTGGATGCTAAAGGAGCCTGCAGCCCCAGAGTTAGTAGGGCTGTGAATGGGGCCATGGTTGAAGTTTCAGGAAAGAACCGCCATTCGGGGCTGGGGAGTTTTGCCTGGGAGCAGGGCCCGGACGTTTTCAGGTTTGACGGCCGAAGGGGGCGACGGCCAGCGAGCCGCTCCGTCGCATGTCGGAGTTTTTGGATGCCTAAAGGAGCCTGCAGCCCCAGAGTTAGTAGGGCTGTGAATGGGGCCATGGTTGAAGTTTCAGGAAAGCAACACCATTCGGGACTGGATGTTTCGCCTGGGAGCAGGGCCCGGACGTTTTCAGTTTTGAAGCTTGAATCTCAAAAATGGCTAGAGAGATGCTAAGTTACACTTCGGAGATTTTGGATGCGTAAAGGAGCCTGCAGCCCCAGAGTTAGCAGGGCTGTGAATGGGGCCATGCTTGAGGTTTCAGGAAAGAAACGCCATTCGGGGCCTGGAGGTTTTGCCTGGGAGCAGGGCCCGGACGTTTTCAGGTTTGACGGCCGAAGGTGGGCGACGGCAGCGAGCCGCTCCGTCGCATGTCGGAGTTTTTGGATGCCTAAAGGAGCCTGCAGCCCCAGAGTTAGTAGGGCTGTGAATGGGGCCATGGTTGAAGTTTCAGGAAAGAACACCATTCGGGGCTGGGATGTTTCGCCTGGGAGCAGGGCCCGGACGTTTTCAGTTTTGAAGCTTGAATCTCAAAAATGGCTAGAGAGATGCTAAGTTACACTTCGGAGATTTTGGATGCGTAAAGGAGCCTGCAGCCCCAGAGTTAGCAGGGCTGTGAATGGGGCCATGGTTGAGGTTTCAGGAAAGAACGCCATTCGGGGCCTGGAGGTTTGCCTGGGAGCAGGGCCCGGACGTTTTCAGGTTTGACGGCCGAAGGCGGCGACGGCCAGCGAGCCGCTCCGTCGCATGTCGGAGTTTTTGGATGCCTAAAGGAGCCTGCAGCCCCAGAGTTAGTAGGGCTGTGAATGGGGCCATGGTTGAAGTTTCAGGAAAGCAACACCATTCGGGCTGGGATGTTTGCCTGGGAGCAGGGCCCGGACGTTTTCAGTTTTGAAGCTTGAATCTCAAAAATGGCTAGAGAGATGCTAAGTTACACTTCGGAGATTTTGGATGCTAAAGGAGCCTGCAGCCCCAGAGTTAGCAGGGCTGTGAATGGGGCCATGGTTGAGGTTTCAGGAAAGAACCGCCATTCGGGCTGGAGGTTTTGCCTGGGAGCAGGGCCCGGACGTTTTCAGGTTTGACGGCCGAAGGGGGCGACGGCCAGCGAGCCGCTCCGTCGCATGTCGGAGTTTTTGGATGCCTAAAGGAGCCTGCAGCCCCAGAGTTAGTAGGGCTGTGAATGGGGCCATGGTTGAAGTTTCAGGAAAGAACAGCCATTCGGGGCCTGGAGTTTTTGCCTGGGAGCAGGGCCCGGACGTTTTCAGGTTGACGGCGAAGGTGGGCGACGGCCAGCGAGCCGCTCCGTCGCATGTCGGAGTTTTTGGATGCCTAAAGGAGCCTGCAGCCCCAGAGTTAGTAGGGCTGTGAATGGGGCCATGGTTGAAGTTTCAGGAAAGCAACACCATTCGGGACTGGGATGTTTCGCCTGGGAGCAGGGCCGGACGTTTTCAGTTTTGAAGCTTGAATCTCAAAAATGGCTAGAGAGATGCTAAGTTACACTTCGGAGATTTTGGATGCGTAAAGGAGCCTGCAGCCCCAGAGTTAGCAGGGCTGTGAATGGGGCCATGGTTGAGGTTTCAGGAAAGAACCGCCATTCGGGGCCTGGAGGTTTGCCTGGGAGCAGGGCCCGGACGTTTTCAGGTTTGACGGCGAAGGTGGGCGACGGCCAGCGAGATGCTCCGTCGCATGTCGGAGTTTTTGGATGCCTAAAGGAGCCTGCAGCCCCAGAGTTAGTAGGGCTGTGAATGGGGCCATGGTTGAAGTTTCAGGAAAGAACCGCCATTCGGGGCTGGGTTTTTGCCTGGGAGCAGGGCCCGGACGTTTTCAGGTTTACTGGCCGAAGGTGGGCGACGGCCAGAGAGCGCTCCGTCGCATGTCGGAGTTTTTGGATGCCTAAAGGAGCCTGCAGCCCCAGAGTTAGTAGGGCTGTGAATGGGGCCATGGTTGAAGTTTCAGGAAAGAACCCCCATTCGGGGCCTGGAGGTTTTGCCTGGGAGCAGGGCCCGGACGTTTTCAGGTTTGACGGCGAAGGTGGGCGACGGCCAGCGAGCCGCTCCGTCGCATGTCGGAGTTTTTGGATGCCTAAAGGAGCCTGCAGCCCCAGAGTTAGTAGGGCTGTGAATGGGGCCATGGTTGAAGTTTCAGGAAAGCAACACCATTCGGGGCTGGGATGTTTTGCCTGGGAGCAGGGCCCGGACGTTTTCAGTTTTGAAGCTTGAATCTCAAAAATGGCTAGAGAGATGCTAAGTTACACTTCGGAGATTTTGGATGCCTAAAGGAGCCTGCAGCCCCAGAGTTAGCAGGGCTGTGAATGGGGCCATGGTTGAGGTTTCAGGAAAGAACCGCCATTCGGGGCCTGGAGGTTTTGCCTGGGAGCAGGGCCCGGACGTTTTCAGGTTTGACGGCGAAGGCGGCGACGGCCAGCGAGCCGCTCCGTCGCATGTCGGAGTTTTTGGATGCCTAAAGGAGCCTGCAGCCCCAGAGTTAGTAGGGCTGTGAATGGGGCCATGGTTGAAGTTTCAGGAAAGAACACCATTCGGGCTGGGATGTTTTGCCTGGGAGCAGGGCCGGACGTTTTCAGTTTTGAAGCTTGAATCTCAAAAATGGCTAGAGAGATGCTAAGTTACACTTCGGAGATTTTGGATGCGTAAAGGAGCCTGCAGCCCCAGAGTTAGCAGGGCTGTGAATGGGGCCATGGTTGAGGTTTCAGGAAAGAACCGCCATTCGGGGCCTGGAGGTTTTGCCTGGGAGCAGGGCCCGGACGTTTTCAGGTTTGAGGCCGAAGGTGGGCGACGGCCAGCGAGCCGCTCCGTCGCATGTCGGAGTTTTTGGATGCCTAAAGGAGCCTGCAGCCCCAGAGTTAGTAGGGCTGTGAATGGGGCCATGGTTGAAGTTTCAGGAAAGCAACACCATTCGGGACTGGGATGTTTCGCCTGGGAGCAGGGCCGGACGTTTTCAGTTTTGAAGCTTGAATCTCAAAAATGGCTAGAGAGATGCTAAGTTACACTTCGGAGATTTTGGATGCGTAAAGGAGCCTGCAGCCCCAGAGTTAGCAGGGCTGTGAATGGGGCCATGGTTGAGGTTTCAGGAAAGAACCGCCATTCGGGGCCTGGAGGTTTTGCCTGGGAGCAGGGCCCGGACGTTTTCAGTTTTGACGGCCGAAGGTGGGCGACGGCCAGCGAGCCGCTCCGTCGCATGTCGGAGTTTTTGGATGCCTAAAGGAGCCTGCAGCCCCAGAGTTAGTAGGGCTGTGAATGGGGCCATGGTTGAAGTTTCAGGAAAGAAACACCATTCGGGGCTGGGATGTTTTGCCTGGGAGCAGGGCCCGGACGTTTTCAGTTTGAAGCTTGAATCTCAAAATGGCTAGAGAGATGCTAAGTTACACTTCGGAGATTTTTGGATGCTAAAGGAGCCTGCAGCCCCAGAGTTAGCAGGGCTGTGAATGGGGCCATGGTTGAAGTTTCAGGAAAGAACAGCCATTCGGGGCCTGGAGTTTTTGCCTGGGAGCAGGGCCCGGACGTTTTCAGGTTTACGGCCGAAGGTGGGCGACGGCCAGCGAGCCTCCGTCGCATGTCGGAGTTTTTGGATGCCTAAAGGAGCCTGCAGCCCCAGAGTTAGTAGGGCTGTGAATGGGGCCATGGTTGAAGTTTCAGGAAAGCAACACCATTCGGGCTGGGATGTTTCGCCTGGGAGCAGGGCCCGGACGTTTTCAGTTTTGAAGCTTGAATCTCAAAAATGGCTAGAGAGATGCTAAGTTACACTTCGGAGATTTTGGATGCGTAAAGGAGCCTGCAGCCCCAGAGTTAGCAGGGCTGTGAATGGGCCATGGTTGAGGTTTCAGGAAAGAACCGCCATTCGGGGCTGGAGGTTTTGCCTGGGAGCAGGGCCCGGACGTTTTCAGGTTTGAGCGAAGGCGGGCGACGGCCAGCGAGCCGCTCCGTCGCATGTCGGAGTTTTTGGATGCCTAAAGGAGCCTGCAGCCCCAGAGTTAGTAGGGCTGTGAATGGGGCCATGGTTGAAGTTTCAGGAAAGAACCCATTCGGGCCTGGATGTTTTGCCTGGGAGCAGGGCCCGGACGTTTTCAGTTTTGAAGCTTGAATCTCAAAAATGGCTAGAGAGATGCTAAGTTACACTTCGGAGATTTTGGATGCGTAAAGGAGCCTGCAGCCCCAGAGTTAGCAGGGCTGTGAATGGGGCCATGGTTGAAGTTTCAGGAAAGAACGCCATTCGGGGCTGGAGGTTTTGCCTGGGAGCAGGGCCCGGACGTTTTCAGTTTGACGGCCGAAGGCGGGCGACGGCAGCGAGCCGCTCCGTCGCATGTCGGAGTTTTTGGATGCCTAAAGGAGCCTGCAGCCCCAGGAGTTAGTAGGGCTGTGAATGGGGCCATGGTTGAAGTTTCAGGAAAGAACGCCATTCGGGCTGGGAGGTTTTGCCTGGGAGCAGGGCCGGACGTTTTCAGTTTGAAGCTTGAATCTCAAAAATGGCTAGAGAGATGCTAAGTTACACTTCGGAGATTTTTGGATGCGTAAAGGAGCCTGCAGCCCCAGAGTTAGCAGGGCTGTGAATGGGGCCATGGTTGAAGTTTCAGGAAAGCAACCACCATTCGGGGCTGGGATGTTTCGCCTGGGAGCAGGGCCCGGACGTTTTCAGTTTTGAAGCTTGAATCTCAAAAATGGCTAGAGAGATGCTAAGTTACACTTCGGAGATTTTGGATGCGTAAAGGAGCCTGCAGCCCCAGAGTTAGCAGGGCTGTGAATGGGGCCATGGTTGAGGTTTCAGGAAAGAACGCCATTCGGGGCTGGAGGTTTTGCCTGGGAGCAGGGCCCGGACGTTTTCAGGTTTGACGGCCGAAGGTGGGCGACGGCAGCGAGCCGCTCCGTCGCATGTCGGAGTTTTTGGATGCCTAAAGGAGCCTGCAGCCCCAGAGTTAGTAGGGCTGTGAATGGGGCCATGGTTGAAGTTTCAGGAAAGAACAGCCATTCGGGGCCTGGGTTTTTGCCTGGGAGCAGGGCCCGGACGTTTTCAGGTTTGACGGCCGAAGGTGGGCGACGGCCAGCGAGCCGCTCCGTCGCATGTCGGAGTTTTTGGATGCCTAAAGGAGCCTGCAGCCCCAGAGTTAGTAGGGCTGTGAATGGGGCCATGGTTGAAGTTTCAGGAAAGCAACACCATTCGGGCCTGGGATGTTTTCGCCTGGGAGCAGGGCCGGACGTTTTCAGTTTTGAAGCTTGAATCTCAAAAATGGCTAGAGAGATGCTAAGTTACACTTCGGAGATTTTGGATGCCTAAAGGAGCCTGCAGCCCCAGAGTTAGCAGGGCTGTGAATGGGGCCATGGTTGAAGTTTCAGGAAAGAACAGCCATTCGGGGTGGAGGTTTTGCCTGGGAGCAGGGCCCGGACGTTTTCAGTTTGAAGCTTGAATCTCAAAAATGGCTAGAGAGATGCTCCGTTCACTTCGGATTTTGGATGCTAAAGGAGCCTGCAGCCCCAGAGTTAGTAGGGCTGTGAATGGGGTGGTTGAGGTTTCAGGAAAGAACCGCCATTCGGGGCCTGGAGGTTTTGCCTGGGAGCAGGGCCCGGACGTTTTCAGGTTTGACGGCCGAAGGTGGGCGACGGCCAGCGAGCCGCTCCGTCGCATGTCGGAGTTTTTGGATGCTAAAGGAGCCTGCAGCCCCAGAGTTAGTAGGGCTGTGAATGGGGCCATGGTTGAAGTTTCAGGAAAGCAACACCATTCGGGACTGGGATGTTTCGCCTGGGAGCAGGGCCCGGACGTTTTCAGTTTTGAAGCTTGAATCTCAAAAATGGCTAGAGAGATGCTAAGTTACACTTCGGAGATTTTGGATGCGTAAAGGAGCCTGCAGCCCCAGAGTTAGCAGGGCTGTGAATGGGGCCGTATTGAGGTTTCAGGAAAGAACCGCCATTCGGGGCCTGTAGGTTTTGCCTGGGAGCAGGGCCGGACGTTTTCAGGTTGACGGCCGAAGGGGGCGACGGCCAGCGAGCCGCTCCGTCGCATGTCGGAGTTTTTGGATGCCTAAAGGAGCCTGCAGCCCCAGAGTTAGTAGGGCTGTGAATGGGGCCATGGTTGAAGTTTCAGGAAAGAACACCATTCGGGGACTGGGAGGTTTTGCCTGGGAGCAGGGCCCGGACGTTTTCAGTTTTGAAGCTTGAATCTCAAAAATGGCTAGAGAGATGCTAAGTTACACTTCGGAGATTTTGGATGCGTAAAGGAGCCTGCAGCCCCAGAGTGAGCAGGGCTGTGAATGGGGCCATGGTTGAGGTTTCAGGAAAGAACAGCCATTCGGGGCCTGGAGTTTTGCCTGGGAGCAGGGCCCGGACGTTTTCAGGTTTGACGGCCGAAGGTGGGCGACGGCCAGCGAGCCGCTCCGTCGCATGTCGGAGTTTTTGGATGCCTAAAGGAGCCTGCAGCCCCAGAGTTAGTAGGGCTGTGAATGGGGCCATGGTTGAAGTTTCAGGAAAGCAACACCATTCGGGCTGGGATGTTTCGCCTGGGAGCAGGGCCCGGACGTTTTCAGTTTTGAAGCTTGAATCTCAAAAATGGCTAGAGAGATGCTAAGTTACACTTCGGAGATTTTGGATGCGTAAAGGAGCCTGCAGCCCCAGAGTTAGCAGGGCTGTGAATGGGGCCATGGTTGAAGTTTCAGGAAAGAACCGCCATTCGGGGCTGGAGGTTTTGCCTGGGAGCAGGGCCCGGACGTTTTCAGGTTTGACGGCCGAAGGTGGGCGACGGCCAGCGAGCCGCTCCGTCGCATGTCGGAGTTTTTGGATGCCTAAAGGAGCCTGCAGCCCCAGAGTTAGTAGGGCTGTGAATGGGGCCATGGTTGAAGTTTCAGGAAAGCAACACCATTCGGGACTGGGATGTTTCGCCTGGGAGCAGGGCCCGGACGTTTTCAGTTTTGAAGCTTGAATCTCAAAAATGGCTAGAGAGATGCTAAGTTACACTTCGGAGATTTTGGATGCGTAAAGGAGCCTGCAGCCCCAGAGTTAGCAGGGCTGTGAATGGGGCCATGTTGAGTTTCAGGAAAGAACGCCATTCGGGCTGGAGGTTTTGCCTGGGAGCAGGGCCCGGACGTTTTCAGTTTGAAGCTTGAATCTCAAAACGGCCAGAGAGATGCTAAGTTACATTCGGAGATTTTGGATGCGTAAAGGAGCCTGCAGCCCCAGAGTTAGTAGGGCTGTGAATGGGGCCATGGTTGAGGTTTCAGGAAAGAACCGCCATTCGGGGCCTGGAGGTTTTGCCTGGGAGCAGGGCCCGGACGTTTTCAGGTTTGACGGCCGAAGGTGGGCGACGGCCAGCGAGCCGCTCCGTCGCATGTCAGAGTTTTTGGATGCCTAAAGGAGCCTGCAGCCCCAGAGTTAGTAGGGCTGTGAATGGGGCCATGGTTGAAGTTTCAGGAAAGCAACACCATTCGCGACTGGGATGTTTCGCCTGGGAGCAGGGCCCGGACGTTTTCAGTTTTGAAGCTTGAATCTCAAAAATGGCTAGAGAGGCTAAGTTACACTTCGGAGATTTTGGATGCGTAAAGGAGCCTGCAGCCCCAGAGTTAGCAGGGCTGTGAATGGGGCCATGGTTGAGGTTTCAGGAAAGAACCGCCATTCGGGGCCTGGAGGTTTTGCCTGGGAGCAGGGCCGGACGTTTTCAGGTTTGACGGCCGAAGGCGGGCGACGGCCAGCGAGCCGCTCCGTCGCATGTCGGAGTTTTTGGATGCCTAAAGGAGCCTGCAGCCCCAGAGTTAGTAGGGCTGTGAATGGGGCCATGGTTGAAGTTTCAGGAAAGCAACCGCCATTCGGGGCTGGGATGTTTCGCCTGGGAGCAGGGCCCGGACGTTTTCAGTTTTGAAGCTTGAATCTCAAAAATGGCTAGAGAGATGCTAAGTTACACTTCGGAGATTTTGGATGCGTAAAGGAGCCTGCAGCCCCAGAGTTAGCAGGGCTGTGAATGGGGCCATGGTTGAGGTTTCAGGAAAGAACCGCCATTCGGGCCTGGAGGTTTTGCCTGGGAGCAGGGCCCGGACGTTTTCAGGTTGACGGCGAAGGTGGGCGACGGCCAGCGAGCCGCTCCGTCGCATGTCGGAGTTTTTGGATGCCTAAAGGAGCCTGCAGCCCCAGAGTTAGTAGGGCTGTGAATGGGGCCATGGTTGAAGTTTCAGGAAAGCAACACCATTCGGGGCTGGGATGTTTCGCCTGGGAGCAGGGCCCGGACGTTTTCAGTTTGAAGCTTGAATCTCAAAATGGCTAGAGAGATGCTAAGTTACACTTCGGAGATTTTGGATGCGTAAAGGAGCCTGCAGCCCCAGAGTTAGCAGGGCTGTGAATGGGGCCATGGTTGAAGTTTCAGGAAAGAACCGCCATTCGGGGCTGGAGGTTTTGCCTGGGAGCAGGGCCCGGACGTTTTCAGGTTGACGGCCGAAGGCGGGCGACGGCCAGCGAGCCGCTCCGTCGCATGTCGGAGTTTTTGGATGCCTAAAGGAGCCTGCAGCCCCAGAGTTAGTAGGGCTGTGAATGGGGCCATGGTTGAAGTTTCAGGAAAGCAAACACCATTCGGGACTGGGATGTTTCGCCTGGGAGCAGGGCCCGGACGTTTTCAGTTTTGAAGCTTGAATCTCAAAAATGGCTAGAGAGATGCTAAGTTACACTTCGGAGATTTTGGATGCTAAAGGAGCCTGCAGCCCCAGAGTTAGCAGGGCTGTGAATGGGGCCGTACTTGAGGTTTCAGGAAAGAACGCCATTCGGGGCCTGGAGGTTTTGCCTGGGAGCAGGGCCCGGACGTTTTCAGGTTTGACGGCCGAAGGCGGGCGACGGCCAGCGAGCCGCTCCGTCGCATGTCGGAGTTTTTGGATGCCTAAAGGAGCCTGCAGCCCCAGAGTTAGTAGGGCTGTGAATGGGGCCATGGTTGAAGTTTCAGGAAAGCAACACCATTCGGGCTGGGATGTTTCGCCTGGGAGCAGGGCCGGACGTTTTCAGTTTTGAAGCTTGAATCTCAAAAATGGCTAGAGAGATGCTAAGTTACACTTCGGAGATTTTGGATGCGTAAAGGAGCCTGCAGCCCCAGAGTTAGCAGGGCTGTGAATGGGGCCGTACTTGAGGTTTCAGGAAAGAACCGCCATTCGGGGCTGGCAGGTTTCGCCTGGGAGCAGGGCCCGGACGTTTTCAGGTTTGACGGCCGAAGGCGGGCGACGGCCAGCGAGGCGCTCCGTCGCATGTCGGAGTTTTTGGATGCCTAAAGGAGCCTGCAGCCCCAGAGTTAGTAGGGCTGTGAATGGGGCCATGGTTGAAGTTTCAGGAAAGCAACACCATTCGGGCTGGGATGTTTGCCTGGGAGCAGGGCCCGGACGTTTTCAGTTTTGAAGCTTGAATCTCAAAAATGGCTAGAGAGATGCTAAGTTACACTTCGGAGATTTTGGATGCTAAAGGAGCCTGCAGCCCCAGAGTTAGCAGGGCTGTGAATGGGGCCATGCTTGAGGTTTCAGGAAAGAACCGCCATTCGGGGCCTGGAGGTTTTGCCTGGGAGCAGGGCCGGGTGTTTTCAGGTTTGACGGCCGAAGGTGGGCGACGGCCAGCGAGCCGCTCCGTCGCATGTCGGAGTTTTTGGATGCCTAAAGGAGCCTGCAGCCCCAGAGTTAGTAGGGCTGTGAATGGGGCCATGGTTGAAGTTTCAGGAAAGAACACCATTCGGGCTGGGATGTTTCGCCTGGGAGCAGGGCCCGGACGTTTTCAGTTTTGAAGCTTGAATCTCAAAAATGGCTAGAGAGATGCTAAGTTACACTTCGGAGTTTTTGGATGCGTAAAGGAGCCTGCAGCCCCAGAGTTAGCAGGGCTGTGAATGGGGCCATGCTTGAGGTTTCAGGAAAGAACCGCCATTCGGGGCCTGGAGTTTTGCCTGGGAGCAGGGCCCGGACGTTTTCAGGTTTGACGGCCGAAGGTGGGCGACGGCCAGCGAGCCGCTCCGTCGCATGTCGGAGTTTTTGGATGCCTAAAGGAGCCTGCAGCCCCAGAGTTAGTAGGGCTGTGAATGGGGCCATGGTTGAAGTTTCAGGAAAGAAACACATTCGGGGCTGGGATGTTTCGCCTGGGAGCAGGGCCCGGACGTTTTCAGTTTGAAGCTTGAATCTCAAAATGGCTAGAGAGATGCTAAGTTACACTTCGGGAGTTTTTGGATGCCTAAAGGAGCCTGCAGCCCCAGAGTTAGCAGGGCTGTGAATGGGGCCATGGTTGAAGTTTCAGGAAAGCAACACCATTCGGGCTGGGATGTTTTGCCTGGGAGCAGGGCCCGGACGTTTTCAGTTTTGAAGCTTGAATCTCAAAAATGGCTAGAGAGATGCTAAGTTACACTTCGGAGATTTTGGATGCTAAAGGAGCCTGCAGCCCCAGAGTTAGCAGGGCTGTGAATGGGGGTGGTTGAGGTTTCAGGAAAGAACCGCCATTCGGGGCCTGGAGGTTTTGCCTGGGAGCAGGGCCCGGACGTTTTCAGGTTTGACGGCCGAAGGTGGGCGACGGCCAGCGAGCCGCTCCGTCGCATGTCGGAGTTTTTGGATGCCTAAAGGAGCCTGCAGCCCCAGAGTTAGTAGGGCTGTGAATGGGGCCATGGTTGAAGTTTCAGGAAAGCAACCCATTCGGGACTGGGATGTTTCGCCTGGGAGCAGGGCCCGGACGTTTTCAGTTTTGAAGCTTGAATCTCAAAAATGGCTAGAGAGATGCTAAGTTACACTTCGGAGATTTTGGATGCGTAAAGGAGCCTGCAGCCCAGAGTTAGCAGGGCTGTGAATGGGGCCATGGTTGAGTTTCAGGAAAGAACCGCCATTCGGGGCCTGGAGTTTTGCCTGGGAGCAGGGCCCGGACGTTTTCAGGTTTACGGCCGAAGGGGGCGACGGCCAGCGAGCCGCTCCGTCGCATGTCGGAGTTTTTGGATGCCTAAAGGAGCCTGCAGCCCCAGAGTTAGTAGGGCTGTGAATGGGGCCATGGTTGAAGTTTCAGGAAAGAACACCATTCGGGCTGGGGGTTTTGCCTGGGAGCAGGGCCGGACGTTTTCAGTTTTGAAGCTTGAATCTCAAAAATGGCTAGAGAGATGCTAAGTTACACTTCGGAGATTTTGGATGCGTAAAGGAGCCTGCAGCCCCAGAGTTAGCAGGGCTGTGAATGGGGCCATGGTTGAGGTTTCAGGAAAGAACCGCCATTCGGGGCCTGGAGTTTTTGCCTGGGAGCAGGGCCCGGACGTTTTCAGGTTTTGGCCGAAGGTGGGCGACGGCAGCGAGCCGCTCCGTCGCATGTCGGAGTTTTTGGATGCCTAAAGGAGCCTGCAGCCCCAGAGTTAGTAGGGCTGTGAATGGGGCCATGGTTGAAGTTTCAGGAAAGCAACACCATTCGGGCTGGGATGTTTCGCCTGGGAGCAGGGCCCGGACGTTTTCAGTTTTGAAGCTTGAATCTCAAAAATGGCTAGAGAGATGCTAAGTTACACTTCGGAGATTTTGGATGCGTAAAGGAGCCTGCAGCCCCAGAGTTAGTAGGGCTGTGAATGGGGCCATGTTGAGGTTTCAGGAAAGAACCGCCATTCGGGGCCTGGAGGTTTTGCCTGGGAGCAGGGCCCGGACGTTTTCAGGTTTGACGGCCGAAGGCGGGCGACGGCCAGCGAGCCGCTCCGTCGCATGTCGGAGTTTTTGGATGCCTAAAGGAGCCTGCAGCCCCAGAGTTAGTAGGGCTGTGAATGGGGCCATGGTTGAAGTTTCAGGAAAGCAACACCATTCGGGACTGGGATGTTTCGCCTGGGAGCAGGGCCCGGACGTTTTCAGTTTTGAAGCTTGAATCTCAAAAATGGCTAGAGAGATGCTAAGTTATACTTCGGAGATTTTGGATGCATAAAGGAGCCTGCAGCCCCAGAGTTAGCAGGGCTGTGAATGGGGCCATGGTTGAAGTTTCAGGAAAGAACAGCCATTCGGGGCTGGGATGTTTTGCCTGGGAGCAGGGCCCGGACGTTTTCAGTTTTGAAGCTTGAATCTCAAAAATGGCTAGAGAGATGCTAAGTTACACTTCGGAGTTTTGGATGCGTAAAGGAGCCTGCAGCCCAGAGTTAGCAGGGCTGTGAATGGGGCCATGGTTGAGGTTTCAGGAAAGAACCGCCATTCGGGGCCTGGAGGTTTTGCCTGGGAGCAGGGCCCGGACGTTTTCAGGTTTGACGGCCGAAGGTGGGCGACGGCCAGCGAGCCGCTCCGTCGCATGTCGGAGTTTTTGGATGCCTAAAGGAGCCTGCAGCCCCAGAGTTAGTAGGGCTGTGAATGGGGCCATGGTTGAAGTTTCAGGAAAGCAACACCATTCGGGACTGGGATGTTTCGCCTGGGAGCAGGGCCCGGACGTTTTCAGTTTTGAAGCTTGAATCTCAAAAATGGCTAGAGAGATGCTAAGTTACACTTCGGAGATTTTGGATGCGTAAAGGAGCCTGCAGCCCCAGAGTTAGCAGGGCTGTGAATGGGGCCATGGTTGAAGTTTCAGGAAAGAACGCCATTCGGGGCTGGAGTTTTTGCCTGGGAGCAGGGCCCGGACGTTTTCAGGTTTGACGGCCGAAGGTGGGCGACGGCAGCGAGCCGCTCCGTCGCATGTCGGAGTTTTTGGATGCCTAAAGGAGCCTGCAGCCCCAGAGTTAGTAGGGCTGTGAATGGGGCCATGGTTGAAGTTTCAGGAAAGCAACACCATTCGGGACTGGGATGTTTCGCCTGGGAGCAGGGCCCGGACGTTTTCAGTTTTGAAGCTTGAATCTCAAAAATGGCTAGAGAGATGCTAAGTTACACTTCGGAGATTTTGGATGCTAAAGGAGCCTGCAGCCCCAGAGTTAGCAGGGCTGTGAATGGGGCCATGGTTGAGGTTTCAGGAAAGAACCGCCATTCGGGGCTGGAGGTTTTGCCTGGGAGCAGGGCCCGGACATTTGCAGTTTTGACGGCGGAAGTCGGGCGACGGCCAGCGAGCCGCTCCGTCGCATGTCGGAGTTTTTGGATGCCTAAAGGAGCCTGCAGCCCCAGAGTTAGTAGGGCTGTGAATGGGGCCATGGTTGAAGTTTCAGGAAAGCAACACCATTCGGGCTGGGATGTTTCGCCTGGGAGCAGGGCCCGGACGTTTTCAGTTTGAAGCTTGAATCTCAAAAATGGCTAGAGAGATGCTAAGTTACACTTCGGAGTTTTGGATGCGTAAAGGAGCCTGCAGCCCCAGAGTTAGCAGGGCTGTGAATGGGCCCATGGTTGAGGTTTCAGGAAAGAACCGCCATTCGGGGCCTGGAGGTTTTGCCTGGGAGCAGGGCCCGGACGTTTTCAGGTTTGACGGCCGAAGGCGGGCGACGGCCAGCGAGCCGCTCCGTCGCATGTCGGAGTTTTTGGATGCCTAAAGGAGCCTGCAGCCCAGAGTTAGTAGGGCTGTGAATGGGGCCATGGTTGAAGTTTCAGGAAAGCAACACCATTCGGGGCTGGGATGTTTCGCCTGGGAGCAGGGCCCGGACGTTTTCAGTTTTGAAGCTTGAATCTCAAAAATGGCTAGAGAGATGCTAAGTTACACTTCGGAGATTTTGGATGCTAAAGGAGCCTGCAGCCCCAGAGTTAGCAGGGCTGTGAATGGGGCCATGGTTGAGGTTTCAGGAAAGAACCGCCATTCGGGGCCTGGAGGTTTGCCTGGGAGCAGGGCCCGGACGTTTTCAGGTTTGACGGCGAAGGCGGGCGACGGCCAGCGAGCCGCTCCGTCGCATGTCGGAGTTTTTGGATGCCTAAAGGAGCCTGCAGCCCCAGAGTTAGTAGGGCTGTGAATGGGGCCATGGTTGAAGTTTCAGGAAAGCAACACCATTCGGGGCTGGGATGTTTGCCTGGGAGCAGGGCCCGGACGTTTTCAGTTTTGAAGCTTGAATCTCAAAAATGGCTAGAGAGATGCTAAGTTACACTTCGGAGATTTTGGATGCGTAAAGGAGCCTGCAGCCCCAGAGTTAGCAGGGCTGTGAATGGGGCCATGCTTGAGGTTTCAGGAAAGAACCGCCATTCGGGGCCTGGAGTTTTTGCCTGGGAGCAGGGCCCGGACGTTTTCAGGTTTGACGGCCGAAGGTGGGCGACGGCCAGCGAGCCGCTCCGTCGCATGTCAGAGTTTTTGGATGCCTAAAGGAGCCTGCAGCCCCAGAGTTAGTAGGGCTGTGAATGGGGCCATGGTTGAAGTTTCAGGAAAGAACACCATTCGGGCTGGATGTTTCGCCTGGGAGCAGGGCCCGGACGTTTTCAGTTTTGAAGCTTGAATCTCAAAAATGGCTAGAGAGATGCTAAGTTACACTTCGGAGATTTTGGATGCCTAAAGGAGCCTGCAGCCCCAGAGTTAGTAGGGCTGTGAATGGGGCCATGGTTGAAGTTTCAGGAAAGCAACACCATTCGGGCTGGAGGTTTTGCCTGGGAGCAGGGCCCGGACGTTTTCAGTTTTGAAGCTTGAATCTCAAAAATGGCTAGAGAGATGCTAAGTTACACTTCGGAGATTTTGGATGCTAAAGGAGCCTGCAGCCCCAGAGTTAGCAGGGCTGTGAATGGGGCCATGGTTGAGGTTTCAGGAAAGAACCGCCATTCGGGGCCTGGAGTTTTGCCTGGGAGCAGGGCCCGGACGTTTTCAGGTTTGACGGCCGAAGGTGGGCGACGGCCAGCGAGCCGCTCCGTCGCATGTCGGAGTTTTTGGATGCCTAAAGGAGCCTGCAGCCCCAGAGTTAGTAGGGCTGTGAATGGGGCCATGGTTGAAGTTTCAGGAAAGCAACACCATTCGGGACTGGGATGTTTCGCCTGGGAGCAGGGCCCGGACGTTTTCAGTTTTGAAGCTTGAATCTCAAAAATGGCTAGAGAGATGCTAAGTTACACTTCGGAGATTTTGGATGCGTAAGGAGCCTGCAGCCCCAGAGTTAGCAGGGCTGTGAATGGGGCCGTGGTTGAGGTTTCAGGAAAGAACCGCCATTCGGGGCCTGGAGGTTTTGCCTGGGAGCAGGGCCGGACGTTTTCAGGTTTGACGGCGAAGGTGGGCGACGGCCAGCGAGCCGCTCCGTCGCATGTCGGAGTTTTTGGATGCCTAAAGGAGCCTGCAGCCCCAGAGTTAGTAGGGCTGTGAATGGGGCCATGGTTGAAGTTTCAGGAAAGAACGCCATTCGGGGCTGGGAGGTTTTGCCTGGGAGCAGGGCCCGGACGTTTTCAGTTTTGAAGCTTGAATCTCAAAAATGGCTAGAGAGATGCTAAGTTACACTTCGGAGATTTTGGATGCGTAAAGGAGCCTGCAGCCCCAGAGTGAGCAGGGCTGTGAATGGGGCCATGGTTGAGGTTTCAGGAAAGAACCGCCATTCGGGGCCTGGAGTTTTTGCCTGGGAGCAGGGCCCGGACGTTTTCAGGTTTGACGGCCGAAGGCGGGCGACGGCCAGCGAGCCGCTCCGTCGCATGTCGGAGTTTTTGGATGCCTAAAGGAGCCTGCAGCCCCAGAGTTAGTAGGGCTGTGAATGGGGCCATGGTTGAAGTTTCAGGAAAGCAACACCATTCGGGCTGGGATGTTTCGCTGGGAGCAGGGCCCGGACGTTTTCAGGTTTGAAGCTTGAATCTCAAAAATGGCTAGAGAGATGCTAAGTTACACTTCGGAGATTTTGGATGCGTAAAGGAGCCTGCAGCCCCAGAGTTAGCAGGGCTGTGAATGGGGCCTCGTTGAAGTTTCAGGAAAGCCATTCGGGGCTGGAGGTTTTGCCTGGGAGCAGGGCCCGGACGTTTTCAGGTTTGACGGCCGAAGGCGGGCGACGGCCAGCGAGCCGCTCCGTCGCATGTCGGAGTTTTTGGATGCCTAAAGGAGCCTGCAGCCCCAGAGTTAGTAGGGCTGTGAATGGGGCCATGGTTGAAGTTTCAGGAAAGAAAAACCATTCGGGCTGGGATGTTTCGCCTGGGAGCAGGGCCCGGACGTTTTCAGTTTTGAAGCTTGAATCTCAAAAATGGCTAGAGAGATGCTAAGTTACATTCGGAGATTTTGGATGCTAAAGGAGCCTGCAGCCCCAGAGTTAGCAGGGCTGTGAATGGGGCCATGGTTGAAGTTTCAGGAAAGAACACCATTCGGGCTGGGATGTTTTGCCTGGGAGCAGGGCCCGGACGTTTTCAGTTTTGAGCTTGAATCTCAAAATGGCTAGAGAGATGCTAAGTTACACTTCGGAGATTTTGGATGCGTAAAGGAGCCTGCAGCCCCAGAGTTAGCGGGCTGTGAATGGGGCATGGTTGAGGTTTCAGGAAAGAACGCCATTCGGGCCTGGAGGTTTTGCCTGGGAGCAGGGCCCGGACGTTTTCAGGTTTGACGGCCGAAGGCGGGCGACGGCCAGCGAGCCGCTCCGTCGCATGTCGGAGTTTTTGGATGCCTAAAGGAGCCTGCAGCCCCAGGGTTAGTAGGGCTGTGAATGGGGCCATGGTTGAAGTTTCAGGAAAGCACCACCATTCGGGGCGGGGATGTTTCGCCTGGGAGCAGGGCCCGGACGTTTTCAGTTTTGAAGCTTGAATCTCAAAAATGGCTAGAGAGATGCTAAGTTACACTTCGGAGATTTTGGATGCCTAAAGGAGCCTGCAGCCCCAGAGTTAGCAGGGCTGTGAATGGGGCCATGGGTGAGGTTTCAGGAAAGAACCGCCATTCGGGCCTGGATGTTTTGCCTGGGAGCAGGGCCGGACGTTTTCAGGTTTGACGGCCGAAGGCGGGCGACGGCCAGCGAGCCGCTCCGTCGCATGTCGGAGTTTTTGGATGCCTAAAGGAGCCTGCAGCCCCAGAGTTAGTAGGGCTGTGAATGGGGCCATGGTTGAAGTTTCAGGAAAGAACAGCCATTCGGGGCCTGGAGGTTTTGCCTGGGAGCAGGGCCCGGACGTTTTCAGTTTTGAAGCTTGAATCTCAAAAATGGCTAGAGAGATGCTAAGTTACACTTCGGAGATTTTGGATGCGTAAAGGAGCCTGCAGCCCCAGAGTTAGCAGGGCTGTGAATGGGGCCGTACTTGAGGTTTCAGGAAAGAACCGCCATTCGGGGCCTGGAGGTTTTGCCTGGGAGCAGGGCCCGGACGTTTTCAGGTTTGATGGCCGAAGGTGGGCGACGGCCAGCGAGCCGCTCCGTCGCATGTCGGAGTTTTTGGATGCCTAAAGGAGCCTGCAGCCCCAGAGTTAGTAGGGCTGTGAATGGGGCCATGGTTGAAGTTTCAGGAAAGAACACCATTCGGGCTGGGATGTTTCGCCTGGGAGCAGGGCCCGGACGTTTTCAGTTTTGAAGCTTGAATCTCAAAAATGGCTAGAGAGATGCTAAGTTACACTTCGGAGATTTTGGATGCGTAAAGGAGCCTGCAGCCCCAGAGTTAGCAGGGCTGTGAATGGGGCCATGTTGAAGTTTCAGGAAAGAACCGCCATTCGGGGCCTGGAGGTTTTGCCTGGGAGCAGGGCCCGGACGTTTTCAGGTTTGACGGCGAAGGCGGGCGACGGCCAGCGAGCCGCTCCGTACATGTCGGAGTTTTTGGATGCTAAAGGAGCCTGCAGCCCCAGAGTTAGTAGGGCTGTGAATGGGGCCGTGGTTGAGGTTTCAGGAAAGAACAGCCATTCGGGGCCTGGAGTTTTTGCCTGGGAGCAGGGCCCGGACGTTTTCAGGTTTACTGGCCGAAGGTGGGCGACGGCCAGCGAGCCGCTCCGTCGCATGTCGGAGTTTTTGGATGCCTAAAGGAGCCTGCAGCCCCAGAGTTAGTAGGGCTGTGAATGGGGCCATGGTTGAAGTTTCAGGAAAGCAACACCATTCGGGCTGGGATGTTTCGCCTGGGAGCAGGGCCCGGACGTTTTCAGTTTTGAAGCTTGAATCTCAAAAATGGCTAGAGAGATGCTAAGTTACACTTCGGAGAGATTTTGGATGCGTAAAGGAGCCTGCAGCCCAGAGTTAGCAGGGCTGTGAATGGGGCCGTACTTGAGGTTTCAGGAAAGAACCGCCATTCGGGGCCTGGAGGTTTTGCCTGGGAGCAGGGCCCGGACGTTTTCAGGTTTGACGGCCGAAGGGGGCGACGGCCAGCGAGCCGCTCCGTCGCATGTCGGAGTTTTTGGATGCCTAAAGGAGCCTGCAGCCCCAGAGTTAGTAGGGCTGTGAATGGGGCCATGGTTGAAGTTTCAGGAAAGAACCGCCATTCGGGCTGGGAGTTTTGCCTGGGAGCAGGGCCCGGACGTTTTCAGTTTTGAAGCTTGAATCTCAAAAATGGCTAGAGAGATGCTAAGTTACACTTCGGAGATTTTGGATGCGTAAAGGAGCCTGCAGCCCCAGAGTTAGTAGGGCTGTGAATGGGGCCATGGTTGAAGTTTCAGGAAAGCAACACCATTCGGGGCTGGGATGTTTTGCCTGGGAGCAGGGCCGGACGTTTTCAGTTTGAAGCTTGAATCTCAAAAATGGCTAGAGAGATGCTAAGTTACACTTCGGAGATTTTGGATGCGTAAAGGAGCCTGCAGCCCCAGAGTTAGCAGGGCTGTGAATGGGGCCATGGTTGAGGTTTCAGGAAAGAACGCCATTCGGGGCCTGGAGGTTTTGCCTGGGAGCAGGGCCCGGACGTTTTCAGGTTGACGCCGAAGGTGGGCGACGGCCAGCGAGCCGCTCCGTCGCATGTCGGAGTTTTTGGATGCCTAAAGGAGCCTGCAGCCCCAGAGTTAGTAGGGCTGTGAATGGGGCCATGGTTGAAGTTTCAGGAAAGCAACACCATTCGGGACTGGGATGTTTCGCCTGGGAGCAGGGCCCGGACGTTTTCAGTTTTGAAGCTTGAATCTCAAAAATGGCTAGAGAGATGCTAAGTTACACTTCGGAGATTTTGGATGCGTAAAGGAGCCTGCAGCCCCAGAGTTAGCAGGGCTGTGAATGGGGCCATGTTGAGGTTTCAGGAAAGAACCGCCATTCGGGGCCTGGAGGTTTTGCCTGGGAGCAGGGCCCGGACGTTTTCAGGTTTGACGGCGAAGGTGGGCGACGGCCAGCGAGCCGCTCCGTCGCATGTCGGAGTTTTTGGATGCCTAAAGGAGCCTGCAGCCCCAGAGTTAGTAGGGCTGTGAATGGGGCCATGGTTGAAGTTTCAGGAAAGCAACACCATTCGGACTGGGATGTTTTGCCTGGGAGCAGGGCCCGGACGTTTTCAGTTTTGAAGCTTGAATCTCAAAAATGGCTAGAGAGATGCTAAGTTACACTTCGGAGATTTTGGATGCGTAAAGGAGCCTGCAGCCCCAGAGTTAGCAGGGCTGTGAATGGGGCCATGGTTGAAGTTTCAGGAAAGAACCGCCATTCGGGGCTGGAGGTTTTGCCTGGGAGCAGGGCCCGGACGTTTTCAGGTTTGACGGCCGAAGGTGGGCGACGGCCAGCGAGCCGCTCCGTCGCATGTCGGAGTTTTTGGATGCCTAAAGGAGCCTGCAGCCCCAGAGTTAGTAGGGCTGTGAATGGGGCCATGGTTGAAGTTTCAGGAAAGCAACACCATTCGGGACTGGGATGTTTCGCCTGGGAGCAGGGCCCGGACGTTTTCAGTTTTGTAGCTTGAATCTCAAAAATGGCTAGAGAGATGCTAAGTTACACTTCGGAGATTTTGGATGCGTAAAGGAGCCTGCAGCCCCAGAGTTAGCAGGGCTGTGAATGGGGCCGTACTTGAGGTTTCAGGAAAGAACCGCCATTCGGGGCCTGGAGGTTTTGCCTGGGAGCAGGGCCCGGACGTTTTCAGGTTTGACGGCCGAAGGCGGGCGACGGCCAGCGAGGCGCTCCGTCGCATGTCGGAGTTTTTGGATGCCTAAAGGAGCCTGCAGCCCCAGAGTTAGTAGGGCTGTGAATGGGGCCATGGTTGAAGTTTCAGGAAAGCAACACCATTCGGGCTGGGATGTTTCGCCTGGGAGCAGGGCCCGGACGTTTTCAGTTTTGAAGCTTGAATCTCAAAAATGGCTAGAGAGATGCTAAGTTACACTTCGGAGATTTTGGATGCGTAAAGGAGCCTGCAGCCCCAGAGTGAGAAGGGCTGTGAATGGGGCCATGCTTGAGGTTTCAGGAAAGAACGCCATTCGGGGCCTGGAGGTTTTGCCTGGGAGCAGGGCCCGGACGTTTTCAGGTTTGACGGCCGAAGGTGGGCGACGGCCAGCGAGGCGCTCCGTCGCATGTCGGAGTTTTTGGATGCCTAAAGGAGCCTGCAGCCCCAGAGTTAGTAGGGCTGTGAATGGGGCCATGGTTGAAGTTTCAGGAAAGCAACACCATTCGGGCTGGGATGTTTGCCTGGGAGCAGGGCCCGGACGTTTTCAGTTTTGAAGCTTGAATCTCAAAAATGGCTAGAGAGATGCTAAGTTACACTTCGGAGATTTTGGATGCGTAAAGGAGCCTGCAGCCCCAGAGTTAGCAGGGCTGTGAATGGGGCCATGTTTGAGGTTTCAGGAAAGAAACGCCATTCGGGGCCTGGAGGTTTTGCCTGGGAGCAGGGCCCGGACGTTTTCAGGTTTGACGGCCGAAGGTGGGCGACGGCCAGCGAGCCGCTCCGTCGCATGTCGGAGTTTTTGGATGCCTAAAGGAGCCTGCAGCCCCAGGGTTAGTAGGGCTGTGAATGGGGCCATGGTTGAAGTTTCAGGAAAGAACAGCCATTCGGGGCCTGGAGGTTTTCCTGGGAGCAGGGCCCGGACGTTTTTAGGTTTACTGGCCGAAGGTGGGCGACGGCCAGCGAGGCGCTCCGTCGCATGTCGGAGTTTTTGGATGCCTAAAGGAGCCTGCAGCCCCAGAGTTAGTAGGGCTGTGAATGGGGCCATGGTTGAAGTTTCAGGAAAGCAACACCATTCGGATGGGATGTTTCGCCTGGGAGCAGGGCCCGGACATTTTCAGTTTTGAAGCTTGAATCTCAAAAATGGCTAGAGAGATGCTAAGTTACACTTCGGAGATTTTGGATGCGTAAAGGAGCCTGCAGCCCCAGAGTTAGCAGGGCTGTGAATGGGGCCATGGTTGAGGTTTCAGGAAAGAACCGCCATTCGGGGCCTGGAGGTTTTGCCTGGGAGCAGGGCCCGGACGTTTTCAGGTTTGACGGCGAAGGCGGGCGACGGCCAGCGAGAGCTCCGTCGCATGTCGGAGTTTTTGGATGCCTAAAGGAGCCTGCAGCCCCAGAGTTAGTAGGGCTGTGAATGGGGCCATGGTTGAAGTTTCAGGAAAGAACCGCCATTCGGGGCTGGAGGTTTTGCCTGGGAGCAGGGCCCGGACGTTTTCAGTTTTGAAGCTTGAATCTCAAAAATGGCTAGAGAGATGCTAAGTTACACTTCGGAGATTTTGGATGCGTAAAGGAGCCTGCAGCCCCAGAGTTAGCAGGGCTGTGAATGGGGCCATGGTTGAGGTTTCAGGAAAGAACCGCCATTCGGGGCCTGGAGGTTTTGCCTGGGAGCAGGGCCCGGACGTTTTCAGGTTTGACGGCCGAAGGTGGGCGACGGCCAGCGAGCCGCTCCGTCGCATGTCGGAGTTTTTGGATGCCTAAAGGAGCCTGCAGCCCCAGAGTTAGTAGGGCTGTGAATGGGGCCATGGTTGAAGTTTCAGGAAAGCAACACCATTCGGGACTGGGATGTTTCGCCTGGGAGCAGGGCCCGGACGTTTTCAGTTTTGAAGCTTGAATCTCAAAAATGGCTAGAGAGATGCTAAGTTACACTTCGGAGATTTTGGATGCGTAAAGGAGCCTGCAGCCCCAGAGTTAGTAGGGCTGTGAATGGGGCCATGGTTGAAGTTTCAGGAAAGAACCGCTATTTGAGGCTGGAGGTTTTGCCTGGGAGCAGGGCCCGGACGTTTTCAGGTTTGACGGCCGAAGGCGGGCGACGGCCAGCGAGCCGCTCCGTCGCATGTCGGAGTTTTTGGATGCCTAAAGGAGCCTGCAGCCCCAGAGTTAGTAGGGCTGTGAATGGGGCCATGGTTGAAGTTTCAGGAAAGCAACACCATTCGGGGCTGGGATGTTTTGCCTGGGAGCAGGGCCCGGACGTTTTCAGTTTTGAAGCTTGAATCTCAAAAATGGCTAGAGAGATGCTAAGTTACACTTCGGAGTTTTTGGATGCGTAAAGGAGCCTGCAGCCCCAGAGTTAGCAGGGCTGTGAATGGGGCCATGGTTGAGGTTTCAGGAAAGAACCGCCATTCGGGGCCTGGAGTTTTGCCTGGGAGCAGGGCCCGGACGTTTTCAGGTTTGACGGCCGAAGGTGGGCGACGGCCAGCGAGCCGCTCCGTCGCATGTCGGAGTTTTTGGATGCCTAAAGGAGCCTGCAGCCCCAGAGTTAGTAGGGCTGTGAATGGGGCCATGGTTGAAGTTTCAGGAAAGCAACACCATTCGGGACTGGGATGTTTCGCCTGGGAGCAGGGCCCGGACGTTTTCAGTTTTGAAGCTTGAATCTCAAAAATGGCTAGAGAGATGCTAAGTTACACTTCGGAGATTTTGGATGCGTAAAGGAGCCTGCAGCCCCAGAGTAGCAGGGCTGTGAATGGGGCCATGGTTGAGGTTTCAGGAAAGAACCGCCATTCGGGGCCTGGAGGTTTTGCCTGGGAGCAGGGCCCGGACGTTTTCAGGTTTGACGGCCGAAGGCGGGCGACGGCCAGCGAGCCGCTCCGTCGCATGTCGGAGTTTTTGGATGCCTAAAGGAGCCTGCAGCCCCAGGGTTAGTAGGGCTGTGAATGGGGCCATGGTTGAGGTTTCAGGAAAGAACAGCCATTCGGGGCCTGGAGTTTTTGCCTGGGAGCAGGGCCCGGACGTTTTCAGGTTTTGGCCGAAGGTGGGCGACGGCCAGCGAGCCGCTCCGTCGCATGTCGGAGTTTTTGGATGCCTAAAGGAGCCTGCAGCCCCAGAGTTAGTAGGGCTGTGAATGGGGCCATGGTTGAAGTTTCAGGAAAGCAACACCATTCGGGCTGGGATGTTTCGCCTGGGAGCAGGGCCCGGACGTTTTCAGTTTTGAAGCTTGAATCTCAAAAATGGCTAGAGAGATGCTAAGTTATACTTCGGAGATTTTGGATGCGTAAAGGAGCCTGCAGCCCCAGAGTTAGCAGGGCTGTGAATGGGGCCGTGCTTGAGGTTTCAGGAAAGAACCGCCATTCGGGGCCTGGAGGTTTTGCCTGGGAGCAGGGCCCGGACGTTTTCAGGTTTGACGGCCGAAGGCGGGCGACGGCCAGCGAGCCGCTCCGTCGCATGTCGGAGTTTTTGGATGCCTAAAGGAGCCTGCAGCCCCAGAGTTAGTAGGGCTGTGAATGGGGCCGTGCTTGAGGTTTCAGGAAAGAACCGCCATTCGCGGCTGGGAGGTTTTGCCTGGGAGCAGGGCCCGGACGTTTTCAGTTTTGAAGCTTGAATCTCAAAAATGGCTAGAGAGATGCTAAGTTACACTTCGGAGATTTTGGATGCGTAAAGGAGCCTGCAGCCCCAGAGTTAGCAGGGCTGTGAATGGGGCCATGGTTGAAGTTTCAGGAAAGCAACACCATTCGGGGCTGGGATGTTTCGCCTGGGAGCAGGGCCCGGACGTTTTCAGTTTTGTAGCTTGAATCTCAAAAATGGCTAGAGAGATGCTAAGTTACACTTCGGAGATTTTGGATGCGTAAAGGAGCCTGCAGCCCCAGAGTTAGCAGGGCTGTGAATGGGGCCATGGTTGAGGTTTCAGGAAAGAACCGCCATTCGGGGCCTGGAGGTTTTGCCTGGGAGCAGGGCCCGGACGTTTTCAGGTTTGACGGCCGAAGGTGGGCGACGGCCAGCGAGCCGCTCCGTCGCATGTCGGAGTTTTTGGATGCCTAAAGGAGCCTGCAGCCCCAGAGTTAGTAGGGCTGTGAATGGGGCCATGGTTGAAGTTTCAGGAAAGAACACCATTCGGGCTGGATGTTTCGCCTGGGAGCAGGGCCCGGACGTTTTCAGTTTTGAAGCTTGAATCTCAAAAATGGCTAGAGAGATGCTAAGTTACACTTCGGAGATTTTGGATGCGTAAAGGAGCCTGCAGCCCCAGAGTTAGCAGGGCTGTGAATGGGGCCATGGTTGAGGTTTCAGGAAAGAACCGCCATTCGGGGCCTGGAGGTTTTGCCTGGGAGCAGGGCCCGGACGTTTTCAGGTTTGACGGCCGAAGGTGGGCGACGGCCAGCGAGCCGCTCCGTCGCATGTCGGAGTTTTTGGATGCCTAAAGGAGCCTGCAGCCCCAGAGTTAGTAGGGCTGTGAATGGGGCCATGGTTGAAGTTTCAGGAAAGCAACACCATTCGGGCTGGGATGTTTCGCCTGGGAGCAGGGCCCGGACGTTTTCAGTTTTGAAGCTTGAATCTCAAAAATGGCTAGAGAGATGCTAAGTTACACTTCGGAGATTTTGGATGCGTAAAGGAGCCTGCAGCCCCAGAGTGAGCAGGGCTGTGAATGGGGCCATGGTTGAGGTTTCAGGAAAGAACCGCCATTCGGGGCCTGGAGGTTTTGCCTGGGAGCAGGGCCCGGACGTTTTCAGGTTTGACGGCCGAAGGCGGGCGACGGCCAGCGAGCCGCTCCGTCGCATGTCGGAGTTTTTGGATGCCTAAAGGAGCCTGCAGCCCCAGGTTAGTAGGGCTGTGAATGGGGCCATGGTTGAAGTTTCAGGAAAGAACAGCCATTCGGGGCTGGAGTTTTTGCCTGGGAGCAGGGCCCGGACGTTTTCAGGTTTGACTGCCGAAGGTGGGCGACGGCCAGCGAGCCGCTCCGTCGCATGTCGGAGTTTTTGGATGCCTAAAGGAGCCTGCAGCCCCAGAGTTAGTAGGGCTGTGAATGGGGCCATGGTTGAAGTTTCAGGAAAGCAACACCATTCGGGACTGGGATGTTTCGCCTGGGAGCAGGGCCCGGACGTTTTCAGTTTTGAAGCTTGAATCTCAAAAATGGCTAGAGAGATGCTAAGTTACACTTCGGAGATTTTGGATGCGTAAAGGAGCCTGCAGCCCCAGAGTTAGCAGGGCTGTGAATGGGGCCATGCTTGAGGTTTCAGGAAAGAACCGCCATTCGGGGCCTGGAGGTTTTGCCTGGGAGCAGGGCCCGGACGTTTTCAGGTTTGACGGCCGAAGGCGGGCGACGGCCAGCGAGCCGCTCCGTCGCATGTCGGAGTTTTTGGATGCCTAAAGGAGCCTGCAGCCCCAGAGTTAGTAGGGCTGTGAATGGGGCCATGGTTGAAGTTTCAGGAAAGAACGCCATTCGGGCTGGGAGGTTTTGCCTGGGAGCAGGGCCCGGACGTTTTCAGTTTTGAAGCTTGAATCTCAAAAATGGCTAGAGAGATGCTAAGTTACACTTCGGAGATTTTGGATGCGTAAAGGAGCCTGCAGCCCCAGAGTTAGCAGGGCTGTGAATGGGGCCATGGTTGAAGTTTCAGGAAAGCAACACCATTCGGGGCTGGGACCTTTCGCCTGGGAGCAGGGCCCGGACGTTTTCAGTTTTGAAGCTTGAATCTCAAAATGGCTAGAGAGATGCTAAGTTACACTTCGGAGATTTTGGATGCGTAAAGGAGCCTGCAGCCCCAGAGTTAGCAGGGCTGTGAATGGGGCCATGGTTGAGGTTTCAGGAAAGAACCGCCATTCGGGGCCTGGAGGTTTTGCCTGGGAGCAGGGCCGGACGTTTTCAGGTTTGACGGCCGAAGGTGGGCGACGGCCAGCGAGCCGCTCCGTCGCATGTCGGAGTTTTTGGATGCCTAAAGGAGCCTGCAGCCCCAGAGTTAGTAGGGCTGTGAATGGGGCCATGGTTGAAGTTTCAGGAAAGCAACACCATTCGGGCTGGGATGTTTCGCCTGGGAGCAGGGCCCGGACGTTTTCAGTTTTGAAGCTTGAATCTCAAAAATGGCTAGAGAGATGCTAAGTTACACTTCGGAGATTTTGGATGCGTAAAGGAGCCTGCAGCCCCAGAGTTAGCAGGGCTGTGAATGGGGCCATGGTTGAGGTTTCAGGAAAGAACCGCCATTCGGGGCCTGGAGGTTTTGCCTGGGAGCAGGGCCCGGACGTTTTCAGGTTTGACGGCCGAAGGTGGGCGACGGCCAGCGAGCCGCTCCGTCGCATGTCGGAGTTTTTGGATGCCTAAAGGAGCCTGCAGCCCCAGAGTTAGTAGGGCTGTGAATGGGGCCATGGTTGAAGTTTCAGGAAAGCAACACCATTCGGGCTGGGATGTTTTGCCTGGGAGCAGGGCCCGGACGTTTTCAGTTTTGAAGCTTGAATCTCAAAAATGGCTAGAGAGATGCTAAGTTACACTTCGGAGATTTTGGATGCGTAAAGGAGCCTGCAGCCCCAGAGTTAGCAGGGCTGTGAATGGGGCCATGGTTGAGGTTTCAGGAAAGAACCGCCATTCGGGGCCTGGAGGTTTTGCCTGGGAGCAGGGCCCGGACGTTTTCAGGTTTGACGGCCGAAGGTGGGCGACGGCCAGCGAGCCGCTCCGTCGCATGTCGGAGTTTTTGGATGCCTAAAGGAGCCTGCAGCCCCAGAGTTAGTAGGGCTGTGAATGGGGCCATGGTTGAAGTTTCAGGAAAGCAACACCATTCGGGCTGGGATGTTTCGCCTGGGAGCAGGGCCCGGACGTTTTCAGTTTTGAAGCTTGAATCTCAAAAATGGCTAGAGAGATGCTAAGTTACACTTCGGAGATTTTGGATGCGTAAAGGAGCCTGCAGCCCCAGAGTTAGCAGGGCTGTGAATGGGGCCATGCTTGAGGTTTCAGGAAAGAACCGCCATTCGGGGCTGGAGGTTTTGCCTGGGAGCAGGGCCCGGACGTTTTCAGGTTTGACGGCCGAAGGCGGGCGACGGCCAGCGAGCCGCTCCGTCGCATGTCGGAGTTTTTGGATGCCTAAAGGAGCCTGCAGCCCCAGGTTAGTAGGGCTGTGAATGGGGCCATGGTTGAAGTTTCAGGAAAGAACAGCCATTCGGGGCCTGGAGTTTTTGCCTGGGAGCAGGGCCCGGACGTTTTCAGGTTTGACGGCCGAAGGTGGGCGACGGCCAGCGAGCCGCTCCGTCGCATGTCGGAGTTTTTGGATGCCTAAAGGAGCCTGCAGCCCCAGAGTTAGTAGGGCTGTGAATGGGGCCATGGTTGAAGTTTCAGGAAAGCAACACCATTCGGGCTGGGATGTTTCGCCTGGGAGCAGGGCCCGGACGTTTTCAGTTTTGAAGCTTGAATCTCAAAAATGGCTAGAGAGATGCTAAGTTACACTTCGGAGATTTTGGATGCGTAAAGGAGCCTGCAGCCCCAGAGTTAGCAGGGCTGTGAATGGGGCCGTGCTTGAGGTTTCAGGAAAGAACCGCCATTCGGGGCCTGGAGGTTTTGCCTGGGAGCAGGGCCCGGACGTTTTCAGGTTTGACGGCCGAAGGCGGGCGACGGCCAGCGAGCCGCTCCGTCGCATGTCGGAGTTTTTGGATGCCTAAAGGAGCCTGCAGCCCCAGAGTTAGTAGGGCTGTGAATGGGGCCATGGTTGAAGTTTCAGGAAAGAACCCATTCGGGGCTGGGAGGTTTTGCCTGGGAGCAGGGCCCGGACGTTTTCAGTTTTGAAGCTTGAATCTCAAAAATGGCTAGAGAGATGCTAAGTTACACTTCGGAGATTTTGGATGCGTAAAGGAGCCTGCAGCCCCAGAGTTAGCAGGGCTGTGAATGGGGCCATGGTTGAAGTTTCAGGAAAGCAACACCATTCGGGCTGGGATGTTTCGCCTGGGAGCAGGGCCCGGACGTTTTCAGTTTTGAAGCTTGAATCTCAAAAATGGCTAGAGAGATGCTAAGTTACACTTCGGAGATTTTGGATGCGTAAAGGAGCCTGCAGCCCCAGAGTTAGCAGGGCTGTGAATGGGGCCATGGTTGAGGTTTCAGGAAAGAACCGCCATTCGGGCCTGGAGGTTTTGCCTGGGAGCAGGGCCCGGACGTTTTCAGGTTTGACGGCCGAAGGTGGGCGACGGCCAGCGAGCCGCTCCGTCGCATGTCGGAGTTTTTGGATGCCTAAAGGAGCCTGCAGCCCCAGAGTTAGTAGGGCTGTGAATGGGGCCATGGTTGAAGTTTCAGGAAAGCAACACCATTCGGGCTGGGATGTTTCGCCTGGGAGCAGGGCCCGGACGTTTTCAGTTTTGAAGCTTGAATCTCAAAAATGGCTAGAGAGATGCTAAGTTATACTTCGGAGATTTTGGATGCGTAAAGGAGCCTGCAGCCCCAGAGTTAGCAGGGCTGTGAATGGGGCCATGGTTGAAGTTTCAGGAAAGAACCGCCATTCGGGGCCTGGAGTTTTTGCCTGGGAGCAGGGCCCGGACGTTTTCAGGTTTGACGGCCGAAGGTGGGCGACGGCCAGCGAGCCGCTCCGTCACATGTCGGAGTTTTTGGATGCCTAAAGGAGCCTGCAGCCCCAGAGTTAGTAGGGCTGTGAATGGGGCCATGGTTGAAGTTTCAGGAAAGCAACACCATTCGGGCTGGGATGTTTTGCCTGGGAGCAGGGCCCGGACGTTTTCAGTTTTGAAGCTTGAATCTCAAAAATGGCTAGAGAGATGCTAAGTTACACTTCGGAGATTTTGGATGCGTAAAGGAGCCTGCAGCCCCAGAGTTAGCAGGGCTGTGAATGGGGCCATGGTTGAAGTTTCAGGAAAGAACCGCCATTCGGGCGGGAGGTTTTGCCTGGGAGCAGGGCCCGGACGTTTTCAGGTTTGACGGCCGAAGGCGGGCGACGGCCAGCGAGCCGCTCCGTCGCATGTCGGAGTTTTTGGATGCCTAAAGGAGCCTGCAGCCCCAGAGTTAGTAGGGCTGTGAATGGGGCCATGGTTGAAGTTTCAGGAAAGAACAGCCATTCGGGGCCTGGAGTTTTTGCCTGGGAGCAGGGCCCGGACGTTTTCAGGTTTGACTGGCCGAAGGTGGGCGACGGCCAGCGAGCCGCTCCGTCGCATGTCGGAGTTTTTGGATGCCTAAAGGAGCCTGCAGCCCCAGAGTTAGTAGGGCTGTGAATGGGGCCATGGTTGAAGTTTCAGGAAAGCAACACCATTCGGGACTGGGATGTTTCGCCTGGGAGCAGGGCCCGGACGTTTTCAGTTTTGAAGCTTGAATCTCAAAAATGGCTAGAGAGATGCTAAGTTACACTTCGGAGATTTTGGATGCGTAAAGGAGCCTGCAGCCCCAGAGTTAGCAGGGCTGTGAATGGGGCCATGCTTGAGGTTTCAGGAAAGAACCGCCATTCGGGGCCTGGAGGTTTTGCCTGGGAGCAGGGCCCGGACGTTTTCAGGTTTGACGGCCGAAGGCGGGCGACGGCCAGCGAGCCGCTCCGTCGCATGTCGGAGTTTTTGGATGCCTAAAGGAGCCTGCAGCCCCAGAGTTAGTAGGGCTGTGAATGGGGCCATGGTTGAAGTTTCAGGAAAGAACCGCCATTCGGGCTGGAGGTTTTGCCTGGGAGCAGGGCCCGGACGTTTTCAGTTTTGAAGCTTGAATCTCAAAAATGGCTAGAGAGATGCTAAGTTACACTTCGGAGATTTTGGATGCGTAAAGGAGCCTGCAGCCCCAGAGTTAGCAGGGCTGTGAATGGGGCCATGGTTGAAGTTTCAGGAAAGCACACACCATTCGGGCTGGGATGTTTCGCCTGGGAGCAGGGCCCGGACGTTTTCAGTTTTGAAGCTTGAATCTCAAAAATGGCTAGAGAGATGCTAAGTTACACTTCGGAGATTTTGGATGCGTAAAGGAGCCTGCAGCCCCAGAGTTAGCAGGGCTGTGAATGGGGCCATGGTTGAGGTTTCAGGAAAGAACCGCCATTCGGGGCCTGGAGGTTTTGCCTGGGAGCAGGGCCCGGACGTTTTCAGGTTTGACGGCCGAAGGTGGGCGACGGCCAGCGAGCCGCTCCGTCGCATGTCGGAGTTTTTGGATGCCTAAAGGAGCCTGCAGCCCCAGAGTTAGTAGGGCTGTGAATGGGGCCATGGTTGAAGTTTCAGGAAAGCAACACCATTCGGGCTGGGATGTTTCGCCTGGGAGCAGGGCCCGGACGTTTTCAGTTTTGAAGCTTGAATCTCAAAAATGGCTAGAGAGATGCTAAGTTACACTTCGGAGATTTTGGATGCGTAAAGGAGCCTGCAGCCCCAGAGTTAGCAGGGCTGTGAATGGGGCCATGGTTGAGGTTTCAGGAAAGAACCGCCATTCGGGGCCTGGAGGTTTTGCCTGGGAGCAGGGCCCGGACGTTTTCAGGTTTGACGGCCGAAGGTGGGCGACGGCCAGCGAGCCGCTCCGTCGCATGTCGGAGTTTTTGGATGCCTAAAGGAGCCTGCAGCCCCAGAGTTAGTAGGGCTGTGAATGGGGCCATGGTTGAAGTTTCAGGAAAGCAACACCATTCGGGCTGGATGTTTTGCCTGGGAGCAGGGCCCGGACGTTTTCAGTTTTGTAGCTTGAATCTCAAAAATGGCTAGAGAGATGCTAAGTTAAACTTCGGAGATTTTGGATGCGTAAAGGAGCCTGCAGCCCCAGAGTTAGCAGGGCTGTGAATGGGGCCATGGTTGAGGTTTCAGGAAAGAACCGCCATTCGGGGCCTGGAGGTTTTGCCTGGGAGCAGGGCCCGGACGTTTTCAGGTTTGACGGCCGAAGGCGGGCGACGGCCAGCGAGCCGCTCCGTCGCATGTCGGAGTTTTTGGATGCCTAAAGGAGCCTGCAGCCCCAGAGTTAGTAGGGCTGTGAATGGGGCCATGGTTGAAGTTTCAGGAAAGCAACACCATTCGGACTGGGATGTTTCGCCTGGGAGCAGGGCCCGGACGTTTTCAGTTTTGAAGCTTGAATCTCAAAAATGGCTAGAGAGATGCTAAGTTACACTTCGGAGATTTTGGATGCTAAAGGAGCCTGCAGCCCCAGAGTTAGCAGGGCTGTGAATGGGGCCATGCTTGAGGTTTCAGGAAAGAACCGCCATTCGGGGCTGACAGGTTTTGCCTGGGAGCAGGGCCCGGACGTTTTCAGGTTTGACGGCCGAAGGCGGGCGACGGCCAGCGAGGCGCTCCGTCGCATGTCGGAGTTTTTGGATGCCTAAAGGAGCCTGCAGCCCCAGAGTTAGTAGGGCTGTGAATGGGGCCATGGTTGAAGTTTCAGGAAAGCAACACCATTCGGGACTGGGATGTTTTGCCTGGGAGCAGGGCCCGGACGTTTTCAGTTTTGAAGCTTGAATCTCAAAAATGGCTAGAGAGATGCTAAGTTACACTTCGGAGATTTTGGATGCGTAAAGGAGCCTGCAGCCCCAGAGTTAGCAGGGCTGTGAATGGGGCCATGGTTGAGTTTCAGGAAAGAACAGCCATTCGGGGCCTGGAGTTTTGCCTGGGAGCAGGGCCCGGACGTTTTCAGGTCTGACGGCCGAAGGTGGGCGACGGCCAGCGAGCCGCTCCGTCGCATGTCGGAGTTTTTGGATGCCTAAAGGAGCCTGCAGCCCCAGAGTTAGTAGGGCTGTGAATGGGGCCATGGTTGAAGTTTCAGGAAAGCAACACCATTCGGGCTGGGATGTTTCGCCTGGGAGCAGGGCCCGGACGTTTTCAGTTTTGAAGCTTGAATCTCAAAAATGGCTAGAGAGATGCTAAGTTACACTTCGGAGATTTTGGATGCGTAAAGGAGCCTGCAGCCCCAGAGTTAGCAGGGCTGTGAATGGGGCCATGTTGAGGTTTCAGGAAAGAACCGCCATTCGGGGCCTGGAGGTTTTGCCTGGGAGCAGGGCCCGGACGTTTTCAGGTTTGACGGCCGAAGGCGGGCGACGGCCAGCGAGCCGCTCCGTCGCATGTCGGAGTTTTTGGATGCCTAAAGGAGCCTGCAGCCCCAGGGTTAGTAGGGCTGTGAATGGGGCCATGGTTGAAGTTTCAGGAAAGAACAGCCATTCGGGGCCTGGAGTTTTGCCTGGGAGCAGGGCCCGGACGTTTTCAGGTTTACTGGCCGAAGGTGGGCGACGGCCAGCGAGCCGCTCCGTCGCATGTCGGAGTTTTTGGATGCCTAAAGGAGCCTGCAGCCCCAGAGTTAGTAGGGCTGTGAATGGGGCCATGGTTGAAGTTTCAGGAAAGCAACACCATTCGGGCTGGGATGTTTCGCCTGGGAGCAGGGCCCGGACGTTTTCAGTTTTGAAGCTTGAATCTCAAAAATGGCTAGAGAGATGCTAAGTTACACTTCGGAGATTTTGGATGCGTAAAGGAGCCTGCAGCCCCAGAGTTAGCAGGGCTGTGAATGGGGCCATACTTGAGGTTTCAGGAAAGAACCGCCATTCGGGGCCTGGAGGTTTTGCCTGGGAGCAGGGCCGGACGTTTTCAGGTTTGACGGCCGAAGGCGGGCGACGGCCAGCGAGCCGCTCCGTCGCATGTCGGAGTTTTTGGATGCCTAAAGGAGCCTGCAGCCCCAGAGTTAGTAGGGCTGTGAATGGGGCCATGGTTGAAGTTTCAGGAAAGAACCGCCATTCGGGCTGGGAGTTTTGCCTGGGAGCAGGGCCCGGACGTTTTCAGTTTTGAAGCTTGAATCTCAAAAATGGCTAGAGAGATGCTAAGTTACACTTCGGAGATTTTGGATGCGTAAAGGAGCCTGCAGCCCCAGAGTTAGCAGGGCTGTGAATGGGGCCATGGTTGAAGTTTCAGGAAAGAACACCATTCGGGGCTGGGATGTTTCGCCTGGGAGCAGGGCCCGGACGTTTTCAGTTTTGAAGCTTGAATCTCAAAATGGCTAGAGAGATGCTAAGTTACACTTCGGAGATTTTGGATGCGTAAAGGAGCCTGCAGCCCCAGAGTTAGCAGGGCTGTGAATGGGGCCATGGTTGAGGTTTCAGGAAAGAACCGCCATTCGGGGCCTGGAGGTTTTGCCTGGGAGCAGGGCCCGGACGTTTTCAGGTTTGACGGCCGAAGGTGGGCGACGGCCAGCGAGCCGCTCCGTCGCATGTCGGAGTTTTTGGATGCCTAAAGGAGCCTGCAGCCCCAGAGTTAGTAGGGCTGTGAATGGGGCCATGGTTGAAGTTTCAGGAAAGCAACACCATTCGGGCTGGGATGTTTCGCCTGGGAGCAGGGCCCGGACGTTTTCAGTTTTGAAGCTTGAATCTCAAAAATGGCTAGAGAGATGCTAAGTTACACTTCGGAGATTTTGGATGCGTAAAGGAGCCTGCAGCCCCAGAGTTAGCAGGGCTGTGAATGGGGCCATGGTTGAGGTTTCAGGAAAGAACCGCCATTCGGGGCCTGGAGTTTTTGCCTGGGAGCAGGGCCCGGACGTTTTCAGGTTTGACGGCCGAAGGTGGGCGACGGCCAGCGAGCCGCTCCGTCGCATGTCGGAGTTTTTGGATGCCTAAAGGAGCCTGCAGCCCCAGAGTTAGTAGGGCTGTGAATGGGGCCATGGTTGAAGTTTCAGGAAAGCAACACCATTCGGGCTGGGATGTTTCGCCTGGGAGCAGGGCCCGGACGTTTTCAGTTTTGAAGCTTGAATCTCAAAAATGGCTAGAGAGATGCTAAGTTACACTTCGGAGATTTTGGATGCGTAAAGGAGCCTGCAGCCCCAGAGTGAGCAGGGCTGTGAATGGGGCCATGGTTGAAGTTTCAGGAAAGAACCGCCATTCGGGGCTGGAGGTTTGCCTGGGAGCAGGGCCCGGACGTTTTCAGTTTGACGGCGAAGGCGGGCGACGGCCAGCGAGGCGCTCCGTCGCATGTCGGAGTTTTTGGATGCCTAAAGGAGCCTGCAGCCCCAGAGTTAGTAGGGCTGTGAATGGGGCCATGGTTGAAGTTTCAGGAAAGCAACACCATTCGGGACTGGGATGTTTCGCCTGGGAGCAGGGCCCGGACGTTTTCAGTTTTGAAGCTTGAATCTCAAAAATGGCTAGAGAGATGCTAAGTTACACTTCGGAGATTTTGGATGCCTAAAGGAGCCTGCAGCCCCAGAGTTAGCAGGGCTGTGAATGGGGCCATGGTTGAGGTTTCAGGAAAGAACCGCCATTCGGGCCTGGAGGTTTTGCCTGGGAGCAGGGCCCGGACGTTTTCAGGTTTGACGGCCGAAGGTGGGCGACGGCCAGCGAGCCGCTCCGTCGCATGTCGGAGTTTTTGGATGCCTAAAGGAGCCTGCAGCCCCAGAGTTAGTAGGGCTGTGAATGGGGCCATGGTTGAAGTTTCAGGAAAGCAACACCATTCGGGCTGGGATGTTTCGCCTGGGAGCAGGGCCCGGACGTTTTCAGTTTTGAAGCTTGAATCTCAAAAATGGCTAGAGAGATGCTAAGTTACACTTCGGAGATTTTGGATGCGTAAAGGAGCCTGCAGCCCCAGAGTTAGCAGGGCTGTGAATGGGGCCATGCTTGAGGTTTCAGGAAAGAACCGCCATTCGGGGCCTGGAGGTTTTGCCTGGGAGCAGGGCCCGGACGTTTTCAGGTTTGACGGCCGAAGGCGGGCGACGGCCAGCGAGCCGCTCCGTCGCATGTCGGAGTTTTTGGATGCCTAAAGGAGCCTGCAGCCCCAGGTTAGTAGGGCTGTGAATGGGGCCATGGTTGAAGTTTCAGGAAAGAACAGCCATTCGGGGCCTGGAGGTTTTCCCTGGGAGCAGGGCCCGGACGTTTTCAGGTTTACTGGCCGAAGGTGGGCGACGGCCAGCGAGCCGCTCCGTCGCATGTCGGAGTTTTTGGATGCCTAAAGGAGCCTGCAGCCCCAGAGTTAGTAGGGCTGTGAATGGGGCCATGGTTGAAGTTTCAGGAAAGCAACACCATTCGGGCTGGGATGTTTCGCCTGGGAGCAGGGCCCGGACGTTTTCAGTTTTGAAGCTTGAATCTCAAAAATGGCTAGAGAGATGCTAAGTTACACTTCGGAGATTTTGGATGCGTAAAGGAGCCTGCAGCCCCAGAGTTAGCAGGGCTGTGAATGGGGCCATGGTTGAGGTTTCAGGAAAGAACCGCCATTCGGGGCTGGAGGTTTTGCCTGGGAGCAGGGCCCGGACGTTTTCAGGTTTGACGGCCGAAGGTGGGCGACGGCCAGCGAGCCGCTCCGTCGCATGTCGGAGTTTTTGGATGCCTAAAGGAGCCTGCAGCCCCAGAGTTAGTAGGGCTGTGAATGGGGCCATGGTTGAAGTTTCAGGAAAGAACACCATTCGGGGCTGGGTGTTTTGCCTGGGAGCAGGGCCCGGACGTTTTCAGTTTTGAAGCTTGAATCTCAAAAATGGCTAGAGAGATGCTAAGTTACACTTCGGAGATTTTGGATGCGTAAAGGAGCCTGCAGCCCCAGAGTTAGCAGGGCTGTGAATGGGGCCATGCTTGAGGTTTCAGGAAAGAACCGCCATTCGGGCCTGGAGGTTTTGCCTGGGAGCAGGGCCCGGACGTTTTCAGGTTTGACGGCCGAAGGTGGGCGACGGCCAGCGAGCCGCTCCGTCGCATGTCGGAGTTTTTGGATGCCTAAAGGAGCCTGCAGCCCCAGAGTTAGTAGGGCTGTGAATGGGGCCATGGTTGAAGTTTCAGGAAAGCAACACCATTCGGGACTGGGATGTTTCGCCTGGGAGCAGGGCCCGGACGTTTTCAGTTTTGAAGCTTGAATCTCAAAAATGGCTAGAGAGATGCTAAGTTACACTTCGGAGATTTTGGATGCGTAAAGGAGCCTGCAGCCCCAGAGTTAGCAGGGCTGTGAATGGGGCCATGGTTGAGGTTTCAGGAAAGAACCGCCATTCGGGCTGGAGGTTTTGCCTGGGAGCAGGGCCCGGACGTTTTCAGGTTTGACGGCGAAGGCGGGCGACGGCCAGCGAGCCGCTCCGTCGCATGTCGGAGTTTTTGGATGCCTAAAGGAGCCTGCAGCCCCAGAGTTAGTAGGGCTGTGAATGGGGCCATGGTTGAAGTTTCAGGAAAGAACACCATTCGGGGCTGGGATGTTTTGCCTGGGAGCAGGGCCCGGACGTTTTCAGTTTTGAAGCTTGAATCTCAAAAATGGCTAGAGAGATGCTAAGTTACACTTCGGAGTTTTGGATGCGTAAAGGAGCCTGCAGCCCCAGAGTTAGCAGGGCTGTGAATGGGGCCATGCTTGAGGTTTCAGGAAAGAACCGCCATTCGGGGCCTGGAGTTTTGCCTGGGAGCAGGGCCCGGACGTTTTCAGGTTTGACGGCCGAAGGTGGGCGACGGCCAGCGAGCCGCTCCGTCGCATGTCGGAGTTTTTGGATGCCTAAAGGAGCCTGCAGCCCCAGAGTTAGTAGGGCTGTGAATGGGGCCATGGTTGAAGTTTCAGGAAAGCAACACCATTCGGGACTGGGATGTTTCGCCTGGGAGCAGGGCCCGGACGTTTTCAGTTTTGAAGCTTGAATCTCAAAAATGGCTAGAGAGATGCTAAGTTACACTTCGGAGATTTTGGATGCGTAAAGGAGCCTGCAGCCCCAGAGTTAGCAGGGCTGTGAATGGGGCCATGGTTGAGGTTTCAGGAAAGAACCGCCATTCGGGGCTGGAGGTTTTGCCTGGGAGCAGGGCCCGGACGTTTTCAGTTTGACGGCCGAAGGCGGGCGACGGCCAGCGAGCCGCTCCGTCGCATGTCGGAGTTTTTGGATGCCTAAAGGAGCCTGCAGCCCCAGGTTAGTAGGGCTGTGAATGGGGCCATGGTTGAAGTTTCAGGAAAGAACAGCCATTCGGGGCCTGGAGTTTTTGCCTGGGAGCAGGGCCGGACGTTTTCAGGTTTGATGGCCGAAGGTGGGCGACGGCCAGCGAGCCGCTCCGTCGCATGTCGGAGTTTTTGGATGCCTAAAGGAGCCTGCAGCCCCAGGGTTAGTAGGGCTGTGAATGGGGCCATGGTTGAAGTTTCAGGAAAGCAACACCATTCGGGCTGGGATGTTTCGCCTGGGAGCAGGGCCCGGACGTTTTCAGTTTTGAAGCTTGAATCTCAAAAATGGCTAGAGAGATGCTAAGTTACACTTCGGAGATTTTGGATGCGTAAAGGAGCCTGCAGCCCCAGAGTTAGCAGGGCTGTGAATGGGGCCGTGCTTGAGGTTTCAGGAAAGAACCGCCATTCGGGGCCTGGAGGTTTTGCCTGGGAGCAGGGCCCGGACGTTTTCAGGTTTGACGGCCGAAGGCGGGCGACGGCCAGCGAGCCGCTCCGTCGCATGTCGGAGTTTTTGGATGCCTAAAGGAGCCTGCAGCCCCAGAGTTAGTAGGGCTGTGAATGGGGCCATGGTTGAAGTTTCAGGAAAGAACCGCCATTCGGGCTGGGAGGTTTTGCCTGGGAGCAGGGCCCGGACGTTTTCAGTTTTGAAGCTTGAATCTCAAAAATGGCTAGAGAGATGCTAAGTTACACTTCGGAGATTTTGGATGCGTAAAGGAGCCTGCAGCCCCAGAGTTAGCAGGGCTGTGAATGGGGCCATGGTTGAAGTTTCAGGAAAGCAACACCATTCGGTGCTGGGATGTTTCGCCTGGGAGCAGGGCCCGGACGTTTTCAGTTTTGAAGCTTGAATCTCAAAAATGGCTAGAGAGATGCTAAGTTACACTTCGGAGATTTTGGATGCGTAAAGGAGCCTGCAGCCCCAGAGTGAGCAGGGCTGTGAATGGGGCCATGGTTGAGGTTTCAGGAAAGAACCGCCATTCGGGGCCTGGAGGTTTTGCCTGGGAGCAGGGCCCGGACGTTTTCAGGTTTGACGGCCGAAGGTGGGCGACGGCCAGCGAGCCGCTCCGTCGCATGTCGGAGTTTTTGGATGCCTAAAGGAGCCTGCAGCCCCAGAGTTAGTAGGGCTGTGAATGGGGCCATGGTTGAAGTTTCAGGAAAGCAACACCATTCGGGCTGGGATGTTTCGCCTGGGAGCAGGGCCCGGACGTTTTCAGTTTTGAAGCTTGAATCTCAAAAATGGCTAGAGAGATGCTAAGTTACACTTCGGAGATTTTGGATGCGTAAAGGAGCCTGCAGCCCCAGAGTTAGCAGGGCTGTGAATGGGGCCATGGTTGAAGTTTCAGGAAAGAACCGCCATTCGGGGCCTGGAGTTTTTGCCTGGGAGCAGGGCCCGGACGTTTTCAGGTTGATGGCCGAAGGTGGGCGACGGCCAGCGAGCCGCTCCGTCGCATGTCGGAGTTTTTGGATGCCTAAAGGAGCCTGCAGCCCCAGAGTTAGTAGGGCTGTGAATGGGGCCATGGTTGAAGTTTCAGGAAAGCAACACCATTCGGTGCTGGGATGTTTTGCCTGGGAGCAGGGCCCGGACGTTTTCAGTTTTGAAGCTTGAATCTCAAAAATGGCTAGAGAGATGCTAAGTTACACTTCGGAGATTTTGGATGCGTAAAGGAGCCTGCAGCCCCAGAGTTAGCAGGGCTGTGAATGGGGCCATGGTTGAAGTTTCAGGAAAGAACCGCCATTCGGGGCTGGGAGGTTTTGCCTGGGAGCAGGGCCCGGACGTTTTCAGGTTTGACGGCCGAAGGCGGGCGACGGCCAGCGAGCCGCTCCGTCGCATGTCGGAGTTTTTGGATGCCTAAAGGAGCCTGCAGCCCCAGAGTTAGTAGGGCTGTGAATGGGGCCATGGTTGAAGTTTCAGGAAAGCAACACCATTCGGGACTGGGATGTTTCGCCTGGGAGCAGGGCCCGGACGTTTTCAGTTTTGAAGCTTGAATCTCAAAAATGGCTAGAGAGATGCTAAGTTACACTTCGGAGATTTTGGATGCTAAAGGAGCCTGCAGCCCCAGAGTTAGCAGGGCTGTGAATGGGGCCGTGCTTGAGGTTTCAGGAAAGAACCGCCATTCGGGGCCTGGAGGTTTTGCCTGGGAGCAGGGCCCGGACGTTTTCAGGTTTGACGGCGAAGGCGGGCGACGGCCAGCGAGGCGCTCCGTCGCATGTCGGAGTTTTTGGATGCCTAAAGGAGCCTGCAGCCCCAGAGTTAGTAGGGCTGTGAATGGGGCCATGGTTGAAGTTTCAGGAAAGCAACACCATTCGGTGCTGGGATGTTTCGCCTGGGAGCAGGGCCCGGACGTTTTCAGTTTTGAAGCTTGAATCTCAAAAATGGCTAGAGAGATGCTAAGTTACACTTCGGAGATTTTGGATGTCTAAAGGAGCCTGCAGCCCCAGAGTGAGCAGGGCTGTGAATGGGGCCGTACTTGAGGTTTCAGGAAAGAACCGCCATTCGGGGCCTGGAGGTTTTGCCTGGGAGCAGGGCCCGGACGTTTTCAGGTTTGACGGCCGAAGGCGGGCGACGGCCAGCGAGCCGCTCCGTCGCATGTCGGAGTTTTTGGATGCCTAAAGGAGCCTGCAGCCCCAGAGTTAGTAGGGCTGTGAATGGGGCCATGGTTGAAGTTTCAGGAAAGCAACACCATTCGGTGCTGGGATGTTTCGCCTGGGAGCAGGGCCCGGACGTTTTCAGTTTTGAAGCTTGAATCTCAAAAATGGCTAGAGAGATGCTAAGTTACACTTCGGAGTTTTTGGATGCGTAAAGGAGCCTGCAGCCCCAGAGTTAGCAGGGCTGTGAATGGGGCCATGCTTGAGGTTTCAGGAAAGAACCGCCATTCGGGGCCTGGAGGTTTTGCCTGGGAGCAGGGCCCGGACGTTTTCAGGTTTGACGGCCGAAGGTGGGCGACGGCCAGCGAGCCGCTCCGTCGCATGTCGGAGTTTTTGGATGCCTAAAGGAGCCTGCAGCCCCAGAGTTAGTAGGGCTGTGAATGGGGCCATGGTTGAAGTTTCAGGAAAGAACAGCCATTCGGGCCTGGAGGTTTTGCCTGGGAGCAGGGCCCGGACGTTTTCAGGTTTTGGCCGAAGGTGGGCGACGGCCAGCGAGCCGCTCCGTCGCATGTCGGAGTTTTTGGATGCCTAAAGGAGCCTGCAGCCCCAGAGTTAGTAGGGCTGTGAATGGGGCCATGGTTGAAGTTTCAGGAAAGCAACACCATTCGGGCTGGGATGTTTCGCCTGGGAGCAGGGCCCGGACGTTTTCAGTTTTGAAGCTTGAATCTCAAAAATGGCTAGAGAGATGCTAAGTTACACTTCGGAGATTTTGGATGCGTAAAGGAGCCTGCAGCCCCAGAGTTAGCAGGGCTGTGAATGGGGCCGTGCTTGAGGTTTCAGGAAAGAACCGCCATTCGGGGCCTGGAGGTTTTGCCTGGGAGCAGGGCCCGGACGTTTTCAGGTTTGACGGCCGAAGGCGGGCGACGGCCAGCGAGCCGCTCCGTCGCATGTCGGAGTTTTTGGATGCCTAAAGGAGCCTGCAGCCCCAGAGTTAGTAGGGCTGTGAATGGGGCCATGGTTGAAGTTTCAGGAAAGAACACCATTCGGGGCTGGAGGTTTTGCCTGGGAGCAGGGCCCGGACGTTTTCAGTTTTGAAGCTTGAATCTCAAAAATGGCTAGAGAGATGCTAAGTTACACTTCGGAGATTTTGGATGCGTAAAGGAGCCTGCAGCCCCAGAGTTAGCAGGGCTGTGAATGGGGCCATGGTTGAGGTTTCAGGAAAGAACCGCCATTCGGGGCTGGAGGTTTTGCCTGGGAGCAGGGCCCGGACGTTTTCAGGTTTGACGGCCGAAGGTGGGCGACGGCCAGCGAGCCGCTCCGTCGCATGTCGGAGTTTTTGGATGCCTAAAGGAGCCTGCAGCCCCAGAGTTAGTAGGGCTGTGAATGGGGCCATGGTTGAAGTTTCAGGAAAGAACACCATTCGGGACTGGGATGTTTCGCCTGGGAGCAGGGCCCGGACGTTTTCAGTTTTGAAGCTTGAATCTCAAAAATGGCTAGAGAGATGCTAAGTTACACTTCGGAGATTTTGGATGCCTAAAGGAGCCTGCAGCCCCAGAGTTAGTAGGGCTGTGAATGGGGCCATGCTTGAGGTTTCAGGAAAGAACGCCATTCGGGGCTGGAGGTTTTGCCTGGGAGCAGGGCCGGACGTTTTCAGGTTTGACGGCCGAAGGTGGGCGACGGCCAGCGAGCCGCTCCGTCGCATGTCGGAGTTTTTGGATGCCTAAAGGAGCCTGCAGCCCCAGAGTTAGTAGGGCTGTGAATGGGGCCATGGTTGAAGTTTCAGGAAAGCAACACCATTCGGGCTGGGATGTTTTGCCTGGGAGCAGGGCCCGGACGTTTTCAGTTTTGAAGCTTGAATCTCAAAAATGGCTAGAGAGATGCTAAGTTACACTTCGGAGATTTTGGATGCGTAAAGGAGCCTGCAGCCCCAGAGTGAGCAGGGCTGTGAATGGGGCCATGCTTGAGGTTTCAGGAAAGAACCGCCATTCGGGGCCTGGAGTTTTTGCCTGGGAGCAGGGCCCGGACGTTTTCAGGTTTGACGGCCGAAGGTGGGCGACGGCCAGCGAGCCGCTCCGTCGCATGTCGGAGTTTTTGGATGCCTAAAGGAGCCTGCAGCCCCAGAGTTAGTAGGGCTGTGAATGGGGCCATGGTTGAAGTTTCAGGAAAGCAACACCATTCGGGACTGGGATGTTTTGCCTGGGAGCAGGGCCCGGACGTTTTCAGTTTTGAAGCTTGAATCTCAAAAATGGCTAGAGAGATGCTAAGTTACACTTCGGAGATTTTGGATGCGTAAAGGAGCCTGCAGCCCCAGAGTTAGCAGGGCTGTGAATGGGGCCATGGTTGAGGTTTCAGGAAAGAACCGCCATTCGGGGCCTGGAGGTTTTGCCTGGGAGCAGGGCCCGGACGTTTTCAGGTTTGACGGCCGAAGGTGGGCGACGGCCAGCGAGCCGCTCCGTCGCATGTCGGAGTTTTTGGATGCCTAAAGGAGCCTGCAGCCCCAGGGTTAGTAGGGCTGTGAATGGGGCCATGGTTGAAGTTTCAGGAAAGAACAGCCATTCGGGGCCTGGAGTTTTTGCCTGGGAGCAGGGCCCGGACGTTTTCAGGTTTGACTGGCCGAAGGTGGGCGACGGCCAGCGAGCCGCTCCGTCGCATGTCGGAGTTTTTGGATGCCTAAAGGAGCCTGCAGCCCCAGAGTTAGTAGGGCTGTGAATGGGGCCATGGTTGAAGTTTCAGGAAAGCAACACCATTCGGGCTGGGATGTTTCGCCTGGGAGCAGGGCCCGGACGTTTTCAGTTTTGAAGCTTGAATCTCAAAAATGGCTAGAGAGATGCTAAGTTACACTTCGGAGATTTTGGATGCGTAAAGGAGCCTGCAGCCCCAGAGTTAGCAGGGCTGTGAATGGGGCCGTGCTTGAGGTTTCAGGAAAGAACCGCCATTCGGGGCCTGGAGGTTTTGCCTGGGAGCAGGGCCCGGACGTTTTCAGGTTTGACGGCCGAAGGCGGGCGACGGCCAGCGAGCCGCTCCGTCGCATGTCGGAGTTTTTGGATGCCTAAAGGAGCCTGCAGCCCCAGAGTTAGTAGGGCTGTGAATGGGGCCATGGTTGAAGTTTCAGGAAAGAACCGCCATTCGGGCTGGGAGGTTTTGCCTGGGAGCAGGGCCCGGACGTTTTCAGTTTTGAAGCTTGAATCTCAAAAATGGCTAGAGAGATGCTAAGTTACACTTCGGAGATTTTGGATGCGTAAAGGAGCCTGCAGCCCCAGAGTTAGCAGGGCTGTGAATGGGGCCATGGTTGAAGTTTCAGGAAAGCAACACCATTCGGGGCTGGGATGTTTCGCCTGGGAGCAGGGCCCGGACGTTTTCAGTTTTGAAGCTTGAATCTCAAAAATGGCTAGAGAGATGCTAAGTTACACTTCGGAGATTTTGGATGCGTAAAGGAGCCTGCAGCCCCAGAGTTAGCAGGGCTGTGAATGGGGCCATGGTTGAGGTTTCAGGAAAGAACCGCCATTCGGGGCCTGGAGGTTTTGCCTGGGAGCAGGGCCCGGACGTTTTCAGGTTTGACGGCCGAAGGTGGGCGACGGCCAGCGAGCCGCTCCGTCGCATGTCGGAGTTTTTGGATGCCTAAAGGAGCCTGCAGCCCCAGAGTTAGTAGGGCTGTGAATGGGGCCATGGTTGAAGTTTCAGGAAAGCAACACCATTCGGGCTGGGATGTTTCGCCTGGGAGCAGGGCCCGGACGTTTTCAGTTTTGAAGCTTGAATCTCAAAAATGGCTAGAGAGATGCTAAGTTACACTTCGGAGATTTTGGATGCGTAAAGGAGCCTGCAGCCCCAGAGTTAGCAGGGCTGTGAATGGGGCCATGGTTGAGGTTTCAGGAAAGAACCGCCATTCGGGGCCTGGAGTTTTTGCCTGGGAGCAGGGCCCGGACGTTTTCAGGTTTGACGGCCGAAGGTGGGCGACGGCCAGCGAGCCGCTCCGTCGCATGTCGGAGTTTTTGGATGCCTAAAGGAGCCTGCAGCCCCAGAGTTAGTAGGGCTGTGAATGGGGCCATGGTTGAAGTTTCAGGAAAGCAACACCATTCGGGCTGGGATGTTTTGCCTGGGAGCAGGGCCCGGACGTTTTCAGTTTTGAAGCTTGAATCTCAAAAATGGCTAGAGAGATGCTAAGTTACACTTCGGAGATTTTGGATGCGTAAAGGAGCCTGCAGCCCCAGAGTTAGCAGGGCTGTGAATGGGGCCATGGTTGAAGTTTCAGGAAAGAACCGCCATTCGGGCCTGGAGGTTTTGCCTGGGAGCAGGGCCCGGACGTTTTCAGGTTTGACGGCCGAAGGCGGGCGACGGCCAGCGAGCCGCTCCGTCGCATGTCGGAGTTTTTGGATGCCTAAAGGAGCCTGCAGCCCCAGGTTAGTAGGGCTGTGAATGGGGCCATGGTTGAAGTTTCAGGAAAGAACAGCCATTCGGGGCCTGGAGTTTTTGCCTGGGAGCAGGGCCCGGACGTTTTCAGGTTTGACGGCCGAAGGTGGGCGACGGCCAGCGAGCCGCTCCGTCGCATGTCGGAGTTTTTGGATGCCTAAAGGAGCCTGCAGCCCCAGAGTTAGTAGGGCTGTGAATGGGGCCATGGTTGAAGTTTCAGGAAAGCAACACCATTCGGGACTGGATGTTTCGCCTGGGAGCAGGGCCCGGACGTTTTCAGTTTTGAAGCTTGAATCTCAAAAATGGCTAGAGAGATGCTAAGTTACACTTCGGAGATTTTGGATGCGTAAAGGAGCCTGCAGCCCCAGAGTTAGCAGGGCTGTGAATGGGGCCATGCTTGAGGTTTCAGGAAAGAACCGCCATTCGGGCCTGGAGGTTTTGCCTGGGAGCAGGGCCCGGACGTTTTCAGGTTTGACGGCCGAAGGCGGGCGACGGCCAGCGAGCCGCTCCGTCGCATGTCGGAGTTTTTGGATGCCTAAAGGAGCCTGCAGCCCCAGAGTTAGTAGGGCTGTGAATGGGGCCATGGTTGAAGTTTCAGGAAAGAACCGCCATTCGGGGCCTGGAGGTTTTGCCTGGGAGCAGGGCCCGGACGTTTTCAGTTTTGAAGCTTGAATCTCAAAAATGGCTAGAGAGATGCTAAGTTACACTTCGGAGATTTTGGATGCTAAAGGAGCCTGCAGCCCCAGAGTTAGCAGGGCTGTGAATGGGGCCATGGTTGAAGTTTCAGGAAAGCAACACCATTCGGGCCTGGGATGTTTCGCCTGGGAGCAGGGCCCGGACGTTTTCAGTTTTGAAGCTTGAATCTCAAAAATGGCTAGAGAGATGCTAAGTTACACTTCGGAGATTTTGGATGCGTAAAGGAGCCTGCAGCCCCAGAGTTAGCAGGGCTGTGAATGGGGCCATGGTTGAGGTTTCAGGAAAGAACCGCCATTCGGGGCCTGGAGGTTTTGCCTGGGAGCAGGGCCCGGACGTTTTCAGGTTTGACGGCCGAAGGTGGGCGACGGCCAGCGAGCCGCTCCGTCGCATGTCGGAGTTTTTGGATGCCTAAAGGAGCCTGCAGCCCCAGAGTTAGTAGGGCTGTGAATGGGGCCATGGTTGAAGTTTCAGGAAAGCAACACCATTCGGGCTGGGATGTTTCGCCTGGGAGCAGGGCCCGGACGTTTTCAGTTTTGAAGCTTGAATCTCAAAAATGGCTAGAGAGATGCTAAGTTACACTTCGGAGATTTTTGGATGCGTAAAGGAGCCTGCAGCCCCAGAGTTAGCAGGGCTGTGAATGGGGCCATGGTTGAAGTTTCAGGAAAGAACCGCCATTCGGGGCCTGGAGGTTTTGCCTGGGAGCAGGGCCCGGACGTTTTCAGGTTTGACGGCCGAAGGTGGGCGACGGCCAGCGAGCCGCTCCGTCGCATGTCGGAGTTTTTGGATGCCTAAAGGAGCCTGCAGCCCCAGAGTTAGTAGGGCTGTGAATGGGGCCATGGTTGAAGTTTCAGGAAAGCAACACCATTCGGGCTGGATGTTTCGCCTGGGAGCAGGGCCCGGACGTTTTCAGTTTTGAAGCTTGAATCTCAAAAATGGCTAGAGAGATGCTAAGTTACACTTCGGAGATTTTGGATGCGTAAAGGAGCCTGCAGCCCCAGAGTTAGCAGGGCTGTGAATGGGGCCATGGTTGAAGTTTCAGGAAAGAACCGCCATTCGGGCCTGGAGGTTTTGCCTGGGAGCAGGGCCCGGACGTTTTCAGGTTTGACGGCCGAAGGCGGGCGACGGCCAGCGAGCCGCTCCGTCGCATGTCGGAGTTTTTGGATGCCTAAAGGAGCCTGCAGCCCCAGAGTTAGTAGGGCTGTGAATGGGGCCATGGTTGAAGTTTCAGGAAAGCAACACCATTCGGGACTGGATGTTTCGCCTGGGAGCAGGGCCCGGACGTTTTCAGTTTTGAAGCTTGAATCTCAAAAATGGCTAGAGAGATGCTAAGTTACACTTCGGAGATTTTGGATGCTAAAGGAGCCTGCAGCCCCAGAGTTAGCAGGGCTGTGAATGGGGCCATGCTTGAGGTTTCAGGAAAGAACCGCCATTCGGGGCTGGAGGTTTTGCCTGGGAGCAGGGCCCGGACGTTTTCAGGTTTGACGGCCGAAGGCGGGCGACGGCCAGCGAGCCGCTCCGTCGCATGTCGGAGTTTTTGGATGCCTAAAGGAGCCTGCAGCCCCAGAGTTAGTAGGGCTGTGAATGGGGCCATGGTTGAAGTTTCAGGAAAGCAACACCATTCGGGCCTGGGATGTTTTGCCTGGGAGCAGGGCCCGGACGTTTTCAGTTTTGAAGCTTGAATCTCAAAAATGGCTAGAGAGATGCTAAGTTACACTTCGGAGTTTTGGATGCGTAAAGGAGCCTGCAGCCCCAGAGTTAGCAGGGCTGTGAATGGGGCCATGCTTGAGGTTTCAGGAAAGAACCGCCATTCGGGGCCTGGAGTTTTGCCTGGGAGCAGGGCCCGGACGTTTTCAGGTTTGACGGCCGAAGGTGGGCGACGGCCAGCGAGCCGCTCCGTCGCATGTCGGAGTTTTTGGATGCCTAAAGGAGCCTGCAGCCCCAGAGTTAGTAGGGCTGTGAATGGGGCCATGGTTGAAGTTTCAGGAAAGCAACACCATTCGGGACTGGGATGTTTCGCCTGGGAGCAGGGCCCGGACGTTTTCAGTTTTGAAGCGTGAATCTCAAAAATGGCTAGAGAGATGCTAAGTTACACTTCGGAGATTTTGGATGCGTAAAGGAGCCTGCAGCCCCAGAGTTAGCAGGGCTGTGAATGGGGCCATGGTTGAGGTTTCAGGAAAGAACCGCCATTCGGGCCTGGAGGTTTTGCCTGGGAGCAGGGCCCGGACGTTTTCAGTTTGACGGCCGAAGGCGGGCGACGGCCAGCGAGCCGCTCCGTCGCATGTCGGAGTTATTGGATGCCTAAAGGAGCCTGCAGCCCCAGGGTTAGTAGGGCTGTGAATGGGGCCATGGTTGAAGTTTCAGGAAAGAACAGCCATTCGGGGCCTGGAGTTTTTGCCTGGGAGCAGGGCCCGGACGTTTTCAGGTCTGACGGCCGAAGGTGGGCGACGGCCAGCGAGCCGCTCCGTCGCATGTCGGAGTTTTTGGATGCCTAAAGGAGCCTGCAGCCCCAGAGTTAGTAGGGCTGTGAATGGGGCCATGGTTGAAGTTTCAGGAAAGCAACACCATTCGGGCTGGGATGTTTCGCCTGGGAGCAGGGCCCGGACGTTTTCAGTTTTGAAGCTTGAATCTCAAAAATGGCTAGAGAGATGCTAAGTTACACTTCGGAGATTTTGGATGCGTAAAGGAGCCTGCAGCCCCAGAGTGAGCAGGGCTGTGAATGGGGCCATGCTTGAGGTTTCAGGAAAGAACCGCCATTCGGGGCCTGGAGTTTTTGCCTGGGAGCAGGGCCCGGACGTTTTCAGGTTTGACGGCCGAAGGCGGGCGACGGCCAGCGAGCCGCTGCGTCGCATGTCGGAGTTTTTGGATGCCTAAAGGAGCCTGCAGCCCCAGAGTTAGTAGGGCTGTGAATGGGGCCATGGTTGAAGTTTCAGGAAAGAACCGCATTCGGGCTGGGAGTTTTGCCTGGGAGCAGGGCCCGGACGTTTTCAGTTTTGAAGCTTGAATCTCAAAAATGGCTAGAGAGATGCTAAGTTACACTTCGGAGATTTTGGATGCGTAAAGGAGCCTGCAGCCCCAGAGTTAGCAGGGCTGTGAATGGGGCCATGGTTGAAGTTTCAGGAAAGCAACACCATTCGGGACTGGGATGTTTCGCCTGGGAGCAGGGCCCGGACGTTTTCAGTTTTGAAGCTTGAATCTCAAAAATGGCTAGAGAGATGCTAAGTTACACTTCGGAGATTTTGGATGCGTAAAGGAGCCTGCAGCCCCAGAGTTAGCAGGGCTGTGAATGGGGCCATGGTTGAGGTTTCAGGAAAGAACGCCATTCGGGGCCTGGAGTTTTGCCTGGGAGCAGGGCCCGGACGTTTTCAGGTTTGACGGCCGAAGGTGGGCGACGGCCAGCGAGCCGCTCCGTCGCATGTCGGAGTTTTTGGATGCCTAAAGGAGCCTGCAGCCCCAGAGTTAGTAGGGCTGTGAATGGGGCCATGGTTGAAGTTTCAGGAAAGCAACACCATTCGGGCTGGGATGTTTCGCCTGGGAGCAGGGCCCGGACGTTTTCAGTTTTGAAGCTTGAATCTCAAAAATGGCTAGAGAGATGCTAATTTACACTTCGGAGATTTTGGATGCGTAAAGGAGCCTGCAGCCCCAGAGTTAGCAGGGCTGTGAATGGGGCCATGGTTGAAGTTTCAGGAAAGAACCGCCATTCGGGCCTGGAGGTTTTGCCTGGGAGCAGGGCCCGGACGTTTTCAGGTTTGACGGCCGAAGGTGGGCGACGGCCAGCGAGCCGCTCCGTCGCATGTCGGAGTTTTTGGATGCCTAAAGGAGCCTGCAGCCCCAGAGTTAGTAGGGCTGTGAATGGGGCCATGGTTGAAGTTTCAGGAAAGCAACACCATTCGGGCTGGATGTTTCGCCTGGGAGCAGGGCCCGGACGTTTTCAGTTTGAAGCTTGAATCTCAAAAATGGCTAGAGAGATGCTAAGTTACACTTCGGAGATTTTGGATGCGTAAAGGAGCCTGCAGCCCCAGAGTTAGTAGGGCTGTGAATGGGGCCATGGTTGAAGTTTCAGGAAAGAACCGCCATTCGGGCTGGAGGTTTTGCCTGGGAGCAGGGCCCGGACGTTTTCAGGTTTGACGGCCGAAGGCGGGCGACGGCCAGCGAGCCGCTCCGTCGCATGTCGGAGTTTTTGGATGCCTAAAGGAGCCTGCAGCCCCAGAGTTAGTAGGGCTGTGAATGGGGCCATGGTTGAAGTTTCAGGAAAGCAACACCATTCGGGCTGGGATGTTTCGCCTGGGAGCAGGGCCCGGACGTTTTCAGTTTTGAAGCTTGAATCTCAAAAATGGCTAGAGAGATGCTAAGTTACACTTCGGAGATTTTGGATGCGTAAAGGAGCCTGCAGCCCCAGAGTTAGCAGGGCTGTGAATGGGGCCATGGTTGAGGTTTCAGGAAAGAACCGCCATTCGGGGCCTGGAGGTTTTGCCTGGGAGCAGGGCCCGGACGTTTTCAGGTTTGACGGCCGAAGCGGGCGACGGCCAGCGAGCCGCTCCGTCGCATGTCGGAGTTTTTGGATGCCTAAAGGAGCCTGCAGCCCCAGAGTTAGTAGGGCTGTGAATGGGGCCATGGTTGAAGTTTCAGGAAAGAACCGCCATTCGGGGCCTGGAGGTTTTTGCCTGGGAGCAGGGCCCGGACGTTTTCAGTTTTGAAGCTTGAATCTCAAAAATGGCTAGAGAGATGCTAAGTTACACTTCGGAGATTTTGGATGCGTAAAGGAGCCTGCAGCCCCAGAGTTAGCAGGGCTGTGAATGGGGCCATGGTTGAAGGTTTCAGGAAAGAACCGCCATTCGGGGCTGGAGGTTTTGCCTGGGAGCAGGGCCCGGACGTTTTCAGGTTTGACGCCGAAGGTGGGCGACGGCCAGCGAGCCGCTCCGTCGCATGTCGGAGTTTTTGGATGCCTAAAGGAGCCTGCAGCCCCAGAGTTAGTAGGGCTGTGAATGGGGCCATGGTTGAAGTTTCAGGAAAGCAACACCATTCGGGACTGGATGTTTCGCCTGGGAGCAGGGCCCGGACGTTTTCAGTTTTGAAGCTTGAATCTCAAAAATGGCTAGAGAGATGCTAAGTTACACTTCGGAGATTTTGGATGCGTAAAGGAGCCTGCAGCCCCAGAGTTAGCAGGGCTGTGAATGGGGCCATGGTTGAGGTTTCAGGAAAGAACCGCCATTCGGGCCTGGAGGTTTTGCCTGGGAGCAGGGCCCGACGTTTTCAGGTTGACGGCCGAAGGCGGGCGACGGCCAGCGAGCCGCTCCGTCGCATGTCGGAGTTTTTGGATGCCTAAAGGAGCCTGCAGCCCCAGAGTTAGTAGGGCTGTGAATGGGGCCATGGTTGAAGTTTCAGGAAAGCAACACCATTCGGGGCTGGGATGTTTCGCCTGGGAGCAGGGCCCGGACGTTTTCAGTTTTGAAGCTTGAATCTCAAAAATGGCTAGAGAGATGCTAAGTTACACTTCGGAGATTTTGGATGCGTAAAGGAGCCTGCAGCCCCAGAGTTAGCAGGGCTGTGAATGGGGCCATGCTTGAGGTTTCAGGAAAGAACCGCCATTCGGGCCTGGAGTTTTTGCCTGGGAGCAGGGCCCGGACGTTTTCAGGTTTGACGGCCGAAGGCGGGCGACGGCCAGCGAGCCGCTCCGTCGCATGTCGGAGTTTTTGGATGCCTAAAGGAGCCTGCAGCCCCAGAGTTAGTAGGGCTGTGAATGGGGCCATGGTTGAAGTTTCAGGAAAGCAACACCATTCGGGCTGGGATGTTTCGCCTGGGAGCAGGGCCCGGACGTTTTCAGTTTTGAAGCTTGAATCTCAAAAATGGCTAGAGAGATGCTAAGTTACACTTCGGAGATTTTGGATGCGTAAAGGAGCCTGCAGCCCCAGAGTTAGCAGGGCTGTGAATGGGGCCATGGTTGAGGTTTCAGGAAAGAACCGCCATTCGGGGCCTGGAGGTTTGCCTGGGAGCAGGGCCCGGACGTTTTCAGGTTTGACGGCCGAAGGCGGGCGACGGCCAGCGAGCCGCTCCGTACGCATGTCGGAGTTTTTGGATGCCTAAAGGAGCCTGCAGCCCCAGGTTAGTAGGGCTGTGAATGGGGCCATGGTTGAAGTTTCAGGAAAGAACAGCCATTCGGGCCTGGAGTTTTGCCTGGGAGCAGGGCCCGGACGTTTTCAGGTTACTGGCCGAAGGTGGGCGACGGCCAGCGAGCCGCTCCGTCGCATGTCGGAGTTTTGGATGCCTAAAGGAGCCTGCAGCCCCAGAGTTAGTAGGGCTGTGAATGGGGCCATGGTTGAAGTTTCAGGAAAGCAACACCATTCGGGCTGGGATGTTTCGCCTGGGAGCAGGGCCCGGACGTTTTCAGTTTTGAAGCTTGAATCTCAAAAATGGCTAGAGAGATGCTAAGTTACACTTCGGAGATTTTGGATGCGTAAAGGAGCCTGCAGCCCCAGAGTTAGCAGGGCTGTGAATGGGGCCATGGTTGAGGTTTCAGGAAAGAACCCATTCGGGGCCTGGAGTTTTTGCCTGGGAGCAGGGCCCGGACGTTTTCAGGTTTGACGGCCGAAGGTGGGCGACGGCCAGCGAGCCGCTCCGTCGCATGTCGGAGTTTTTGGATGCCTAAAGGAGCCTGCAGCCCCAGAGTTAGTAGGGCTGTGAATGGGGCCATGGTTGAAGTTTCAGGAAAGCAACACCATTCGGGCTGGGATTTTTGCCTGGGAGCAGGGCCCGGACGTTTTCAGTTTTGAAGCTTGAATCTCAAAAATGGCTAGAGAGATGCTAAGTTACACTTCGGAGATTTTGGATGCGTAAAGGAGCCTGCAGCCCCAGAGTTAGCAGGGCTGTGAATGGGGCCATGGTTGAAGTTTCAGGAAAGAACAACCATTCGGGCTGGAGGTTTTGCCTGGGAGCAGGGCCCGGACGTTTTCAGGTTTGACGGCCGAATCGGGCGACGGCCAGCGAGCCGCTCCGTCGCATTCGGAGTTTTGGATGCCTAAAGGAGCCTGCAGCCCCAGAGTTAGTAGGGCTGTGAATGGGGCCATGGTTGAAGTTTCAGGAAAGCAACACCATTCGGGACTGGGATGTTTCGCCTGGGAGCAGGGCCCGGACGTTTTCAGTTTTGAAGCTTGAATCTCAAAAATGGCCAGAGAGATGCTAAGTTACACTTCGGAGTTTTGGATGCTAAAGGAGCCTGCAGCCCCAGAGTTAGCAGGGCTGTGAATGGGGCCACTTGAGGTTTCAGGAAAGAACCGCCATTCGGGCTGGAGTTTTGCCTGGGAGCAGGGCCCGGACGTTTTCAGGTTTGACGGCCGAAGGCGGGCGACGGCCAGCGAGCCGCTCCGTCGCATGTCGGAGTTTTTGGATGCCTAAAGGAGCCTGCAGCCCCAGAGTTAGTAGGGCTGTGAATGGGGCCATGGTTGAAGTTTCAGGAAAGCAACACCATTCGGGCTGGATGTTTCGCCTGGGAGCAGGGCCCGGACGTTTTCAGTTTTGAAGCTTGAATCTCAAAAATGGCTAGAGAGATGCTAAGTTACACTTCGGAGTTTTTGGATGCGTAAAGGAGCCTGCAGCCCCAGAGTTAGCAGGGCTGTGAATGGGGCCATGCTTGAGGTTTCAGGAAAGAACCGCCATTCGGGCCTGGAGTTTTGCCTGGGAGCAGGGCCCGGACGTTTTCAGGTTTGACGGCCGAAGGTGGGCGACGGCCAGCGAGCCGCTCCGTCGCATGTCGGAGTTTTTGGATGCCTAAAGGAGCCTGCAGCCCCAGAGTTAGTAGGGCTGTGAATGGGGCCATGGTTGAAGTTTCAGGAAAGCAACACCATTCGGGACTGGGATGTTTCGCCTGGGAGCAGGGCCCGGACGTTTTCAGTTTTGAAGCTTGAATCTCAAAAATGGCTAGAGAGATGCTAAGTTACACTTCGGAGATTTTGGATGCGTAAAGGAGCCTGCAGCCCCAGAGTTAGCAGGGCTGTGAATGGGGCCATGGTTGAGGTTTCAGGAAAGAACCGCCATTCGGGGCCTGGAGTTTTGCCTGGGAGCAGGGCCCGGACGTTTTCAGGTTTGACGGCCGAAGGCGGGCGACGGCCAGCGAGCCGCTCCGTCGCATGTCGGAGTTTTTGGATGCCTAAAGGAGCCTGCAGCCCCAGAGTTAGTAGGGCTGTGAATGGGGCCATGGTTGAAGTTTCAGGAAAGAACCGCCATTCGGGGCCTGGAGTTTTTGCCTGGGAGCAGGGCCCGGACGTTTTCAGGTTTGACTGGCCGAAGGTGGCGACGGCCAGCGAGCCGCTCCGTCGCATGTCGGAGTTTTGGATGCCTAAAGGAGCCTGCAGCCCCAGAGTTAGTAGGGCTGTGAATGGGGCCATGGTTGAAGTTTCAGGAAAGCAACACCATTCGGACTGGGATGTTTCGCCTGGGAGCAGGGCCCGGACGTTTTCAGTTTTGAAGCTTGAATCTCAAAAATGGCTAGAGAGATGCTAAGTTACACTTCGGAGATTTTGGATGCGTAAAGGAGCCTGCAGCCCCAGAGTGAGCAGGGCTGTGAATGGGGCCGTACTTGAGGTTTCAGGAAAGAACCGCCATTCGGGGCCTGGAGGTTTTGCCTGGGAGCAGGGCCCGGACGTTTTCAGGTTTGACGGCCGAAGGCGGGCGACGGCCAGCGAGCCGCTCCGTCGCATGTCGGAGTTTTTGGATGCCTAAAGGAGCCTGCAGCCCCAGAGTTAGTAGGGCTGTGAATGGGGCCATGGTTGAAGTTTCAGGAAAGAACCGCATTCGGGCTGGAGGTTTGCCTGGGAGCAGGGCCCGGACGTTTTCAGTTTTGAAGCTTGAATCTCAAAAATGGCTAGAGAGATGCTAAGTTACACTTCGGAGATTTTGGATGCGTAAAGGAGCCTGCAGCCCCAGAGTTAGCAGGGCTGTGAATGGGGCCATGTTGAAGTTTCAGGAAAGCAACACCATTCGGGGCTGGGATTTTCGCCTGGGAGCAGGGCCCGGACGTTTTCAGTTTTGAAGCTTGAATCTCAAAAATGGCTAGAGAGATGCTAAGTTACACTTCGGAGATTTTGGATGCGTAAAGGAGCCTGCAGCCCCAGAGTTAGCAGGGCTGTGAATGGGGCCATGGTTGAGGTTTCAGGAAAGAACCGCCATTCGGGGCCTGGAGGTTTTGCCTGGGAGCAGGGCCCGGACGTTTTCAGGTTTGACGGCCGAAGGTGGGCGACGGCCAGCGAGCCGCTCCGTCGCATTCGGAGTTTTTGGATGCCTAAAGGAGCCTGCAGCCCCAGAGTTAGTAGGGCTGTGAATGGGCCATGGTTGAAGTTTCAGGAAAGCAACACCATTCGGGCTGGATGTTTCGCCTGGGAGCAGGGCCCGGACGTTTTCAGTTTTGAAGCTTGAATCTCAAAAATGGCTAGAGAGATGCTAAGTTACACTTCGGAGATTTTGGATGCGTAAAGGAGCCTGCAGCCCCAGTTAGCAGGGCTGTGAATGGGGCCATGGTTGAGGTTTCAGGAAAGAACCGCCATTCGGGGCCTGGAGTTTTTGCCTGGGAGCAGGGCCCGGACGTTTTCAGGTTGACGGCCGAAGGTGGGCGACGGCCAGCGAGCCGCTCCGTCGCATGTCGGAGTTTTTGGATGCCTAAAGGAGCCTGCAGCCCCAGAGTTAGTAGGGCTGTGAATGGGGCCATGGTTGAAGTTTCAGGAAAGCAACACCATTCGGGCTGGATGTTTCGCCTGGGAGCAGGGCCCGGACGTTTTCAGTTTTGAAGCTTGAATCTCAAAAATGGCTAGAGAGATGCTAAGTTACACTTCGGAGATTTTTGGATGCGTAAAGGAGCCTGCAGCCCCAGGTTAGCAGGGCTGTGAATGGGGCCATGGTTGAAGTTTCAGGAAAGCAACACCATTCGGGGCTGGGATGTTTCGCCTGGGAGCAGGGCCCGGACGTTTTCAGTTTGACGGCCGAAGGTGGGCGACGGCCAGCGAGCCGCTCCGTCGCATGTCGGAGTTTTTGGATGCCTAAAGGAGCCTGCAGCCCCAGAGTTAGTAGGGCTGTGAATGGGGCCATGGTTGAAGTTTCAGGAAAGCAACACCATTCGGGACTGGGATGTTTCGCCTGGGAGCAGGGCCCGGACGTTTTCAGTTTTGAAGCTTGAATCTCAAAAATGGCTAGAGAGATGCTAAGTTACACTTCGGAGATTTTGGATGCTAAAGGAGCCTGCAGCCCCAGAGTTAGCAGGGCTGTGAATGGGGCCATG